>NW_004797648.1:681674-684174 GCF_000002075.1 Aplysia californica | reverse complement strand
GAAAAGGAAATGTTAGTATTTTCAATTTCTAATTGGCTTTTAATAACATCAATACGGTTTCTTGAATTTCCAAATAGAATGGTTTCTGTTTTTTCTTCATTCAGCATTAATTTGCTTTACCCCATCCATTTTTTTCACTTTTTCAATGCACAATTTCTCTACTCTTTCTATGAATTCATCGGCGTCGCAAGGATGAAAAGAGCCATAATGTATGTGTGTCATCGGCGTAGAAATGGTTGCTGAGTTAATACTTTTGTATTTCAACAGCAAGTGGTTGTGTATTCATTGTGAAAAGGATTGGGCCTAAAACTGAACCTTGGGGAACACCAAACTTAAGAATGCCTTTTGTGACTTGATGTCTTTTATCACAACAGATTCGTAGCGATTTGACAAATAGTTGTTGAACCCTTCGAGAGCAGAACAATGAATAACAAATCTTTTTTTCTGATCTTTTTTAGTAGAATTACACGGTCAATGGTGTCGAAAGCTGCAGACAGATCTAATAGTTTTAGCATTACAACTTTGCCAGCATTTGATTACTTGAAGATATCACTTACATCTTTTAGCAGTACTTTTTCTGTGTTATGATTTACCATGTTAGCTGACTGATAGGGTTCGATGCGATTGTTGGATTTTAAATGGACATTAAATTGTTGTAAGACTACCTTTTCAGCGATCTTAGAGAGAAAAGGAAGGATCAAAACTGGTCTATAGTTTTTCAGTTTGTTGTGTAAATTGATGGGGTGGTTTTCAACAACGGTTTTACTAGGGCATTTTAAAAATAATTTGATACTATTACATTCTTTAAAGAATCATAGATGATTTTGGTAACAGTAGGCACAATCACATCGCTACAAGCACTCAGTACAGAGCTTCGCATGGGGTTTAATTCACAATGTGTCCTTGGTGCCTCTAAAATAAGTTGTTTTATAGACTCTCTGTTACACTTTTAAAACAGGTCAGAGGTTTTCCATTGAAATCTGAAAAGTTGAAAAGTCATTGAACGTAACAAATGATGCAAGGCAGTTCCTTAATTTCTGTGGTTTTTTCAAAAAGAAATTTGAGAACACGTCGGGCAATGCCTTGTCGTCTACATCTTTTGGTAGTGATTGTGTTTTGCTATTTCCCTAAAGTTCGTCACACAGTCCAAAAGCTGTTTGCTGTAGGCTCTAGGATCTTTGAATTTTGACGTAAAGTAATTCCTCTTTGAGGCTTGAATATTTCGTTTCCATTTTATACTGTCTTACAGTATTAGAAAATTAGTTAATTCGTCAATCACATTTCCTTTCTTTCTCCTTTTCCGTTCCGCTCTGCAGCATGCCGTCTTCTCTGCCTTCTCCTCTAAAGTTTACCAAGGGGAGAAAGGCCTGATGTTTCTCGAGACCAAAGGTTCATGAGTATTGAGCACTTCTGATACCGTCTTGTTAAAGCAGTCAATGTCGAATTCCTGCAGACTTGCCATTGAACCTTCAATGTCCCATTGGAATTTTGTTACATTAATCTTTCTAAGATTCCTCGACGTTACGTTCAGATTCTTTGATTTTGGTTTTGAGATGTTGAGGTCCTATAAGATACTGCAGTGGTCGGATATTAGTTGATTCATAACGCTGATCTGTCTGAAGAAGTTTTCTGACTGTTTTATAATAAATAACCCAGTCAAGTGTATATTTCCATCCTCATAAACTAGTGGCGCATTGGTCCATGTGTTTTGTGGAGAACTGCAGACCCTAACAACTGGGAATGAAGCAGTCAGCCTAGACTGTATGATCTAAATAGTTTTAGAAGGGCAAACTCAATTTACACTTAAGGTTGCCGGCTGAACTGAATAAACACCCCCCACCCCTTTCCACAAACACATTAAAAAAAGAGAAAAGAAAAGAAAATATATATGTAGACGTCTTTACGCTCCATCAACACAATTTAGATCATATAGGAGGCGGGCTTCGTAACTTGCCTTTCAGGGCCAACCTGGGCTTAGAGGGGATACAACATCACAGCAGAAAAACCGAAATACTCAATAAAAAAAAAATTCCCCGTTCTGGAATCAAACTCAGGTCTCCTGTATGCGACAACAATGTGCCTAACCACTAAACAACATACATATCGCTCTATGAACAGCTAGATCTATATGCTACTCGTATGTAGGTTCTGTCATTGAATGTATCTTAGGCCTACTGACAATCTGTAGCCAACAAGGTCAGGGGTCTCTCGACAAAATTCAGAACCAAACTGTTAGATTTATATCCAGAGCTTTGAGATCCTCTCCAATTGCAGTTTCCGAAATTCATACAATACAAACCTGGAACCTTTGGACCTGTGGAGAGATGCATCAGTCGAGGAGATGAATTGCGGAGATGATATGAATTAAATCAGACTAAAGTTTTTATAAAAAGAAATCCGAGCATGCCCATTTCGAAGTGGATAAACACTCAATGAGCAGAGGACAACTAAGCCCTGTTTTGAAACAATGAGATGACAAACGTTAACCACCCTCTCCCCC
>NW_004797648.1:679285-681574 GCF_000002075.1 Aplysia californica | reverse complement strand
CCCCCCCAAAAAAAAAAATTTTTTCGGGACCCGGTTAAAAAAAAAAAAACCCCAGGTCAGGGTTTAATTTCCCCCTCCTCCATACCATAGGGGGGCTTTTGGTTCCATTGGGTTTGGGGGGAAGCCTGCAGGATCCCTAACCCTTGAGAGTGAAGCGGTCGGTCTAAGCCGGGAGAACCAAAAAGGGTGGAAGGGCCAAACCTAAATTACCCTTAAGGTCGCCGCTAGATTAGAGTTAAAAAACCCGCAAAAATTTCCCCCACCCCTTTAAAAAAGGGAAAAGAAAGGAAATTTATTTGTAGCCGCTCTTACGCTCCATCCACCACAATAAGATCATATGAGAGGCGGCTTCGTACTTTCCCTACAGGCCACACTGGCCTAAGAGGGGATCAACATTCACGCAGAAACCCCGAAATCCTCAATAAAAAAAAAATTCCCGGTTCTGGATCACAAACTCAGGTCTTCTGTATGCGACACAAATGTGCCTAACCCCTAACCAACATACTTATCGCTCTATGAACAGCCTAGATCTATATGCTACTCGTATGTAGGTTCTGTCATTGAATGTATCTTAGGCCTACTGGACAATCTGTACCCAACAAGGTCAGGGGTCTCTCGACAAAATTCAGAACCAAACTGTTAGATTTAGATCTAGAGCTTGGAGATCTCTTCCATTGCGAGTTTCGGAAATTCATCAAATACAACCCTGGAACCTTTGGCCCTGTGGAGAGATGCTCCAGTCGAGGAGAGAAATTGTGGAGATGATATGAATTAAATCAGCCTAAAGTTTTTATAAAAAGAAATCCGGGCTTGCCCTTTCCGAAGTGGATAAACCCTCAAGGGGCAGGGGACACTTAAGCCCTGTTTTGAAAAAATGAAACAATGAGATGACAAACGTTAACCACCCCCTCCCCCCCCCCCCCACCAGCAAATTGAGTAATCAAACCTATGCGACCGCTTTTCCTACTTAAAAGGACTTTTGCCTTTAGGCAGCCACATTCTGACTTCAAAGTTAGTCCATATTTTTGGTACTATCTAGATTTAGAGCATTTTCAGTTTTGGTAGGCTTTGATTTTGAATTTGTTCCTGGTGGTGGCCAGTTTGTTAGAGGTGAATGTTTGGAATCTTGTCTCGGCAACTACGTTCGTTTCTGTTTGGAGTAAGAATCTGTATTATGGAGATTCCCAGGATGGACTATCTAAAACTCTCTCGAGGGTGAAAAATAATTGTACGAAGAGCCAGGAAACTACCAGAGCATCGCACTTATATGAAACAAACACATTTAAATATAACAAACAACAAGCAACAAGAACAGAAACAAGAAAAAAACATTGAAAAAAAAATGTAAAGAAGCCGCGCGCTATTAGAGCCGAGCACTTTTCAACGAGTTTGATACCCCCACCCTTAAATGTACGCAATCTATGCTTTCTCGGAGAGCCGGGTGCAGCCTTTGAGCCTTGATTTTGACACCTAAGACTCCGTGACTTCATTGTGAATTGACGGCGTAGCAAAAAAAAAGATGCCCTACGTAAGGAAAAAGACAAATTCAAAAAATAAATAAAGAGTGACATGATAATAAAAACTACTACTACTACTACTACTACTACTACTACTACTACTACTACTACTACTACTGCTGCTGCTGCTGCTGCTGCTGCTACTACTATTACTACTACTACAATAATACAAATAATAGGCCAAATGATAATACTGATGGTAATAAATAATAGTGATAGAACTACAGTCAAACCTGTGTAAGACAGCCACCCATTGTCAAGGAGAAAAGTGGCCGTATAAGACTTGTTTTTGTTGTTGTTGTTGTTGGTTTGTATTTTGTTTGTTAATTTTATTTTGTTGCTGATTTTGTGCAAGGGGGACAATAGAACGAAATGTGTCAGACAAGGAGGACCGAGTGCTAAGGTAAAACAAACATATGGGTCGCCACCACTCGAAGAACGAGCGACGCTTCTGTCACAAGTCCATGTTGATGTCCATGGTTACTTTGTTACACACTGGGTAAACAGTGACCACTCATCTCACTTACGGTTTGTGTATGCGTTCTGGGCGGGGCTTATGGGTTATGGGGGATCACATGTTTACCTCACCAGCAGCTGGAAATTGGTACCTATTGGTCAACAGTGGGAGGGGCCTACGCAACATGATCGGTTGGAGGGACTACCAAACAACAACGACAGGTGATTAGATTATGACGGCTCGACAAGGAGTTTAGAACTAATGGAGCCCCCTCTCTCTCTTCGCGGCGCCACGAGCAGTACGCCGCGGTGGGGA
>NW_004797648.1:670584-679185 GCF_000002075.1 Aplysia californica | reverse complement strand
CCCCCCCACCAGCAAATTGAGTAATCAAACCTATGCGACCACTTTTCTTACTTAAAAGGACTTGCCTTTAGGCAGCCACATTCTGACTTCAAAGTTAGTCCATATTTTTGGTACTATCTAGATTTAGAGCATTTTCAGTTTTGGTTGGCTTTGATTTTGAATTTGTTCCTGGTGGTGGCCAGTTTGTTAGAGGTGAATGTTTGGAATCTTGTCTCGGCAACTACGTTCGTTTCTGTTTGGAGTAAGAATCTGTATTATGGAGATTCCCAGGATGGACTATCTAAAACTCTCTCGAGGGTGAAAAATAATTGTACGAAGAGCCAGGAAACTACCAGAGCATCGCACTTATATGAAACAAACACACTTAAATATAACAAACAACAAGCAACAAGAACAGAAACAAGAAAAAAACATTGAGAAAAAAATGTAAAGAAACCGCGCACTATTAGAGCCGAGCACTTTTCAACGAGTTTGATACCCCCACCCTTAAATGTACGCAATCTATGCTTTCTCGGAGAGCCGGGTGCAGCCTTTGAGCCTTGATTTTGACACCTAAGACTCCGTGACTTCGTTGTGAATTGACGGCGTAGCAAAAAAAAAGATGCCCTACATAAGGAAAAAGATAAATTCAAAAAATAAATAAAGAGTGACATGATAATAAAAACTACTACTACTACTACTACTACTACTACTACTACTACTACTACTACTACTACTACTACTACTGCTGCTGCTGCTGCTGCTGCTGCTACTACTACTACTACTACTACTACTACAATAATACAAATAATAGGCCAAATGATAATAATGATGGTAATAAATA
Organism: Aplysia californica; assembly: GCF_000002075.1. NCBI lineage: Eukaryota > Metazoa > Mollusca > Gastropoda > Aplysiida > Aplysiidae > Aplysia > Aplysia californica. Next base: position 678,362 of record NW_004797648.1, on the reverse strand, counting down.
ATAGTGATAGAACTACAGTCAAACCTGTGTAAGACAGCCACCCATTGTCAAGGAGAAAAGTGGCCGTATAAGACAGGTGGCCGTCTTAGGCAGGACTGATCAAGATGAAGAAAACAAGCCCCATTCCCAATCGAAAGTGGCCGCATCATTGTTGTTTTTGTTGTTGTTGGTGGTTTGTATTTTGTTTGTTAATTTTATTTTGTTGCTGATTTTGTGCAAGGGGGACAATAGAACGAAATGTGTCAGACAAGGAGGACCGAGTGCTAAGGTAAAACAAACATATGGGTCGCCACCACTCGAAGAACGAGCGAGGCTTCTGTCACAAGTCCATGTTGACGTCCATGGTTACTTTGTTACACACTGGGTAAACAGTGACCACTCATCTCACTTACGATTTGTGTATGAGTTCTGGGCGGGGCTTATGGGTTATGGGGGATCACACGCTTCCCTCACCAGCAGCTGGAAATTGGTACCTATTGGTCAACAGTGGGAGGGGCCTACGCAACATGATCGGTTGGAGGGACTACCAAACAACAACGACAGGTGATTAGATTATGACGGCTCGCCAAGGAGTTTAGAACTAATGGAGCCTCCTCTCTCTCTCTTCGCGGCGCCACGAGCAGTAGCCTACGCCGCGGTGGGGATCAAATATGGCCGCCGAGTGTGGGCTAAATCTCGAACTGTGGTGTTTCTTTTTATAGAATCTTACCGGGCTGGGCCACGTTGTGGGGGGTGGGCGGGGTGGGGGAATGCACGCAAGGAAGAGGGGATGGGGCATGGATGAAAGAGGAGGGGCGGGCCTTGGGAAGGGACGAAGGAGAATGGGAAAAATTAAATAAAAGAGAGAGAGAGAGAAAGAGAAAGAGAAAAAGGAAAAAAAAAAAAAAGAGAGAGAGAGAGAGAGAGAGAGAGAGAGAGAGAGAGAGAGAGAGAGAGACAGACAGACAGACAGACAGACAGACAGACAGAGAGAGAGAGAAGAGAGAGAGAGAGAGAGAGAGAGAGAGACAGACAGACAGACAGACAGACAGACAGACAGACAGACAGACAGATAGACAGAGAGAGAGAGAGAGAGAGAGAGAGAGAGAGAGAGAGACAGAGAGAGAGAGAGAGAGAGAGAGAGAGAGAGAGAGAGAGAGAGAGAGAGAGAGAGAGAGAGAGAGAGAAAGAGATCGTGATCAACTGACGGGCTGACGGATAATGACAGGGAGAAAAAAAAATTCTGTGTGTGATACGGACTGTTCAATTCTTTCAGAGTTTTATGTTATAATCTAGTTTAAAAATTTTAAAAATGTGTAAAATAAGAGGTAACCTTGTCCAAGTAACATAAATTTATCAAACATACCAAATTATAAAGATAATCTTTCAAGATGCTAAACTATTTAATTATTAAAAATGGATAAAAATATACTTTAAAACTGAATTTAAGATATTATGATTGCATGATTCTAGGCGTGTGCCATAACTAACTTTATGTGTAAGGAATAGCGAACACAAAGAGGGTCGATGCCAGCTTTATCTGATTGCTCACAGTATGTCTTGGTCTATAAATAATAATAGACCTATTATTGATTACAATAATTTTGTTTCCTGGTTTTCACAAAGTGGAGCGCACAATGGTTTCAAATATTAAAAAAAAGAGATAAGAACACCTTTTAATCTCCTTGCGGCTCGCCCGCAACGCCAGGAGCCAATGCACAATTTATGACAAAACGTAATGGAGTCACTAAGGTGGCCGTCTAAGACAGGTGTTATTGCTTAGTGTGATAGGGGTTGTGTGTTAGAATATGGTGGCCGCGGCCGCGTTGGACAGGTGCCCGTTTTACACAGTTAAATTACAGTCGAACCTGCCCTTACGGCCACCTGTACAAACGGCCACTTTCTATTTCCCCCTTGCGTTTTTTCTATATAATTCAACTGTGTGTGTGTGTGTGTGTGTGTGTGTGTGTGTGTGTGTGTGTGTGTGTGTGTGTGTCTTTGCGTAGTTATGTAGACAATTGTATAATTGCACACTCACGTTATGTAGACATGCCCCGTTATGTAGACGTCCACATAATGTTTTAAGGTCACCATCGTATTTCCCGCCAAAAATTACATCATGTGTTAAAATATTTTTGAATTTGGTTCCGGTCCGAATAACGCTGTTATTTCGTTATTTCTATACACAACGCTATACACACTTCGAGTGTGTGCAGAAATTTTGGTGTCCACATAACGACAGTAGCTTTCTGATTTGTGTATCGCCGGGTGTGTGTGTGAGACCGCACGTGGCGGATCCATCTAGGAGTTGGAATCCAGAAGCTTGCTCTGCTGTACATCATGGAGCAACGCTCTGCAGTTAGTTTAATAAGAGTTTTACGGCGCTCGCAACTTCGTTAAGTCACATACACGCACGAAACACAAGTTGATTGCATTCACAACAGCTCAAAGCAGGGCTTTATTTTACTTATAAAGTAAAGGAAAACATCTCATGGTTTTAAAAAATCTTGTTTTAAAAAGATTAGTAAATAAAAACAACAGTTTACATTTTAAAACAAAAATTATCTACATTTTAGAATACAGACTAATGACTTTTATAGATTTGAGAATTCTATTTGGATCGACGACGGAGAACAGACCTTTTAATTTTGTGTATTTAAAATATTTACTTCGGGTCTCTCCAAAGTCGGACATTTTAACATTCTAATGTGTCTAATGGTGAAGTCTGTATCGCATCTGACACAGAGCGGTTTCTCATCTCAACGCAGGAGATATCCATGGGTCACGGAAGCATATATCTAAATACGTAAACGAGTAAAAACTTCGTCTCTTCTCGAAAGGCCAGAAGATTTTCATGGGTCCAGTTTGGACACTATGAAGCTTGTTGTTAGTTGTTTACTTTAGTTTTTTATTTCACAGCCTGGAGATGTAGTGAAGGAAATAATTCTCAACAGCAATTTAACTAGATTTTTTGTTTTCGGGTTTCAAATTTTTAGATTGTCTAACAGCAGCAAGAAAATGGACATCCAGGTCAAAACCAGAGGCTTGAGACAGTACACAGCTTCAAATACCTGCGTGCAATAGTGACAGACCAAGGATCAAAACCAGAAATAATCTCCAGAATAGGGCAAACTTCAACAGCAATGACCAAGTTGAAAACCAGTTGGAAAGACAGAAATATCACCATCAGATCAAAGATCAGACTCATGCGTTCTTGGTCATGTCAGTATTTTTGTATGCATGTGAATTCTGGACTTTGAATGAAGACCTTGAAAGAAGGATCAAAGCTGTGGAGATGAGATGCTTCCGAAAAATCCTTAGTATCTCATACAAAGATCACATCACAAATGATAAAATCAAACAACGGATCAAAACTGCACTTTGGACCATACCCTGACCTCACTTTGGTCAGGAAACGCAAACGGGCAAACGGCATTGGCATAGACACATCACCCGTTCATCCGGCCTTGCCAAGATGACCTTGCAAGGCAGCGTCCAGGGAAAAAGGAGCAGAGACAGACCGAAGAAGAGTTGGAAGGACAACATCAAGGAATGGACAGACCGGGACCTCAAAGACACGCTCTGAAGAGCGGAAGGAGTGGAGGAAGCTGGTGGTCAAATCTTCAAAAGCCCCGACGACCATCCACTCTTCGGGATAGGTGAAAGTGAAGTGAAGTAGATTAGTTTTAATCCCATAGCTTGGAGATGTAGTTAAGGAAATAATTCTTAACTGCAATTTAACTATTTTCGGGTTTAAAAGTGTTAGATTGTCTAATAGCAGCAAAAACATCACAGTGGACATCCAGTAAACAATCAGAAGCTTGAGACCGTACGCAGCTTCAAGTACCTGCGTGCAATAATGACAGACAAAGGATCAAAACCAGAAATACTCTCCAGAATAGGGCAAACTTCAGCAGCAATGACCAAGTTAAAAACCATTTGGAAAGACAGAAATATCACCATCAGATCAAAGATCAGACTCATTCGTTCCCTGGTCATGTCAGTATTTTTGTATGCATGTAAATCCTGGACCTTGAATGCAGACCTTGAAAGAAGGATCAAAGCTGTGGAGATGAGATGCTTCCGAAAAGTCTTTAGTATCTCATAAAAGATCACATCACAAATGATGAAGTCGAACAACGGATCAAAAATGCAATTGGACCATACCCTGACCTTCTCACTTTGGTCAGGAAATGCAAACTGCAATGGCATAGACACGTCACCCGTTCATCCGGCCTTGCCAAGATGATCTTGCAAGGCAGCGTCCAGGGGAAAGGGAGCAGAGACAGACCGAAGAAGAGTTGGAAGGACAAAATCAAGGAACGGACAGGCCCGGACCTCAAAGACACGCTCAGGAAATCTGAAGAGCGGAAGGAGTGGAGGAAGCTGGTGGCCAAATCTTCAATAGCGCCACAACGGACATCCAGTCTACGGGATAGGTGAAGGGGAAGAGAAGAAGATTGGTGAGTGAAGTGAGGCAAGACAAGGTATCGGACAGAATGAGAAACGATCATTTGGGAGAATTTTCTACGGAGTCTAACGCTAAGTCAATAGGAGTGGCCTCCGAAGAAAAATATGGAGGCTTCGGGGTGGAGCATTTTTGCTGCTTTCTTTTTCTTTGGGGTCTATGACATTACCACACACCCCAGAGAACCGTACCTAGTTTTCCGGGGGTTTTCTGATGGATTTGGTACGTCTTTGTGACACATTTCTGGAATCGTTTCATGAAATTAGTGGTAGTTGAGGCTGAAAGTTTGGTTAAAAATATGGAAGCATCCAATAACAAACCCGTCCCAGTATGCTTTTTGAAGTTAAAGCGCTCTGAGGTCAGTTCGTGTTGGAGGCTATTGTTCTTGGGAAATATTGGGAAATGATCCGCACAGTCATCCAGCACAGACCACTCAAAATCTGGGACCAGGTCAGAGGTGTAGAAAGAAAGGTCGATGGATGAAGTGTTAAGGATTTGTTTCAGTAAGTTGAGGATTTACCATTTAAAAGACAGATGTTGTTTTGAAATTAAAAAGTCTTCTATTGTTTTTTTCCTTGTTGCCAGTGGGTTTGTCTCCCCAAAGGCGGTTATGTACATCAAAATCTCCTACTAAAATAAAGGGTTTGGGGACTTTGTGTTTGAGTTTTTAAGCTGGGTAATTTTGAGGGGGTAATTTGACGGGACATATGAAGCAGATCGTGACTGGTCTTATCAGGGTGACCCATACAGCAATAGCCTGGAGGGTTGTCTTAAGATGTACATGTGTTTGTCTGTGGCGGGTGTTGTTGTCGATGTATCGTAGATGGTGGTTCAACCAGAAGCTGTTTGGTTCTCAGTGTGTATATGATGATGACCAGTAATAGCTTTTAAGTCAATGTTTGAAGCCGAGGCGAACTTTGTCTCTTGGATACAGGCCACAAGTGAGCACAGTGAAACCTGTATGTGTTGCAATTCTAGAATGGAAGGTCGGAGTCCTCTGGCATTCCAGTGCAGGACCACCACTGGACAATTTTTAAAAGATTTGGAGCACAGAGGCTCCATCTTTTCTGAGCTCTGACTCCTCCTTGTGGACGAGGAAGAGTGCTTGAGCGGCTGCCGCCCTTGATTGGGCAGCATCCAACCGGGAGACTTGGGGAGGGAGTGACGACTTCCTTCCTTCCCGGATCGAAGGTGTCATCCTCCAAAGGGAGGGGGTATCTGGCGGAGGGTTAGGGGTAGGTAGGGTAGACGAAGGGAGTTGGAAAGAAGGGGGAGAGGCTGGATGAGGGGGAGGGGGCTCCTCACACACCATCAGAGGGGTGGGGCGTGGGGAGAGAGAAGAAGAGGGGACGGAGTAAGAGTCCACCTCGTCCTGCTCTAGAACTCTGAAACATTTGGCGAGTGGCCCCTCGAAGGTGGTTACTACAGGGGTAGGAGGGACCTTCTTAGCTTTTATCGCAGTTTCGCCTATTGACCACGAGCTCTTTGAGGTCGGCAGTAGAAGTACTGGCCGATCTCGAGACCGGCCGGACTGGACTGCCTTTGCGTTTAACCAGGGACCGGGGTTATAACTGTCGGGTAGACAGTCTTTTGAGCCTTCTGAAATGAGCTGCCATTTCGGGCTTTGTACTCTTGGATGATACGTTCTTGGAACCAAGTGTTGGCCGTGGCAATTATGAGAGAAAGAAAGGACTAGCCTTCCATACCTTTTCAGGATGCCCGGTCTTGCCACGACGAGTACCCACGTCTGCGTGTCGGCATCACGACTGGCTACGGCAAAACTTCTGGCACTTGAAGCAGCGTAGAGGGTTTTGCACTTAGAGTTGCATGTCCAGAACCAAGTATGCTGCCCGAACAGTGGCTGGTGGGCAGCACGAATCGAAAGTCAAAACAATTGTGTTCCTTTCAAGGGCGGTCTCACCCCTCCGAAGAGTCATCTGGCGGGCTTCGACCACACCCTCACAATATAGCCGCAATTTTTTTATGAAGAGCAGCCTTTCACCTCATGACTGTGGACGACGCTCTTCAAGCAGTTGAACTTCTTGCGTCGCCAAGATTCACAGGAATACCACAGAAGGTCGTGAGATCCAGTGGTCCAGTTATTTCTGTTTCATATGCAAGGAGTGCACCAGAAGACAGTTTTTGGACGTTGGCGGGGATGTATCCCAGTGTCTGTGTTAAAGCATCTCCTGTCATGAAAAGGGTTCGATTTGTGATCTTCTTCTGTGCATCAAAATTGCGGATGGTCAAGTATGGCTGCTCCGGAAGCTCCCTGGGAGGAGGGAGATCACAAGCAGCAGTAAAGGTCGGTTTTCCTGGTTGTCTGCTCGGCTCGGTGGGTACACCCGCTTCTACGAGCCGAAACTTTTTAGTATCGTTGGGGACTGGGGATGGGTCAGAATGTTTTTGGGGATTCAATGTGTGTTGGAATGCTTTTCAACTCCGGGGCTCCCCGCCCACCACTGCTGAGTGAAACAGAGGAAACATTGCTTGGATGACCAGAGCTGAGCCAGGGCTACTCCGGAGTTATACTCTCCTCGAAAGTTTACTAGACCCTCCCATCAAGATTGACCCAAGGATAAACTGGAAGGGCTTCAGCTCCCAACCAATTGAGTGGCATGGGCCGTCCCACCCTCCCGTCTAAGAGGAAAAAGCAGGCCAAAGAGGTGTGTTGGCGAGGGACAGTCCGCAGACTGATCTCACGAATAATAGAAGAAGGAGAAGGAGAAAGAAGGATGGAGAAAAGGAAAATGCACCAAAGAAGATGTTGCACATGGATCCCAGGGACAGTGGGTCTATTTATATATCCCCAACCCATGGGTGAATTAATAAATATTATAGGCACCCAAAGCCCTTAAAAACCACTTGTGCTCTGGAAGTCTCAATAATGGACCATTTGCGTACCTTTGTGCAAAAGGTCAGGAGGTCGTAAAGTCCACATAATGCAATGTCCCACTAACGTTAGTAAAAAAACATACTGGACTAAAAATTTAGGTAGCTTCTTCAAATTTGGTGGACAATGGTGTTTTTGTATAGTGGACTTACACTGCAAATATTGATTGATTTGACCCATAACTTTGGATGATATGGGGTGTCCATATAATGTAGGTTTGGGGCAATGTCCACATAATGACCTCAAAACACGTATGTGTGTGTGTGTGAGTGTGTGTGTGTTTTGTGTGTGTGTGTGTGTGTGTGTGTTGTGTGTGTGTGTATGTGTGTATGTGTATGTGTGCGTGTGTGTGTGTGAATGTGTCTATGTGTGTGTGTGTATGTGTGTGTGTTTGTTTGTTTATGCGTGTGTGCACGTGCGTGTGTATGTGTGTGTGTG
>NW_004797648.1:669490-670484 GCF_000002075.1 Aplysia californica | reverse complement strand
ATAGAGAGAGAGAGAGAGAGAGAGAGAGAGAGAGAGACTGATGCGTAGCTATCACCTTCATGAAGTTGCTCATGTCTTTCTCCTCTTCTTATGTCCTCGATTTCACAACACATATGGAGAGTTCGCTCTGCCTGCACCATCCATGAAGATCCTCTTTTTAATCTTTCGCGCACTTGGTTTCCTATTTTCGGACGTAGAGGGTGATGTTCGTCTGCTGTTACTCGTGGGTAGGCCTTCGTTGTGCTAGCTTGTATCGGTGGGATAAGGTTGACAGGTCCAGCAGATATCTCATCGCTGATGCTGGTGTGTCACGGGTGCATCCCAGAACAGTTCTCATTCCTTCATTTGGAATGACTTCGAGGCGATGTAGCTGGGTTTTTGGATAGGGTGAGCATACCAAGGCCATAGTCCACTACAGACAGTACAGCTGCTTAAAACATGATCATAAGGGCGCGCTGGGGCATAGATGCAGCCATCAGTCTCAGTGCAACAAGTCCTTTCCTTGCTCTGGTGATAATGCTAGTCGCATGGTCTTTTGTCTAGAGAGTGTTGTCAAAGGTAATGCCCAGGTACTTCAATTTTTCTTGCCTTTCCAACTGCGTACCTTGTATATTGACAGTAGGCATGATAGCCTTGACAGCCCTGTTGTTGAGACTGGTCCACAGTACCCCCGCCTTCGCTGGATTAAGTTTTCCATTGTTCTGTTCGCACCATTCACCAATTCGATCTAATTCCTCCTGCATGCTCCTTGCAATCTGCTCCCGATCTCTCCCCTGCCTATATACCAATAATAGAGGAGGAGGAGGAGGAGGAGGGGGAGGGGGAGGGGGAGGAGAAGAGGAAAAGAATTGCCCCAGGGCAGTGCAACTGACTGAAGTGTCAATATCATCATGTTCTTACGCATAGTAGAATTGTAAATGGGCTGATTTATCAATGTTATGCTCATACTGTGCCGGAACAACATAGGGGGAACTGCTCCCTATTATCGTCATTT
>NW_004797648.1:667488-668795 GCF_000002075.1 Aplysia californica | reverse complement strand
AAGAAGAAGAAGAAGAAGAAGAAGAAGAAGAAGAAGAAGAAGAAGAAGAAGAATATATATATAACACAAAAATGAAGCACAACACGAATAGTTTCCTTTTTTTATATTATTTTTTTTAAAATTTTCAGTTAACATACTTTAGTACATTAGTAAACAAATACCAGTAACAATATAGACAAGACAGTACACATGATATCAACGACACACCAGTCTTTACTTATACAGAGGCAGACAAGACAGTACACATGATATCAACGACACACCAGTCTTTACTTGTACAGAGGCAGACAAGACAGTACACAGGATATCAACGACACACCAGTCTTTACTTGTACAGAGGCAGAGAACGTAGAAGAGCGATTGACTCGAAGATAACTGGAGCAACAATCATAAAATTAAAGTAACGAATAAAGCAGATAACAGTAATAACAATAATGATGATGAGGACAAAGTCAATAATAATACAACGATAAACGTTTGCATTGCTACTGTGGAAAAAAGATTTTTAAAATTGAAAAATTAAAAAATGATAAAACAAATTACGCCCCCCCCCAACCAAATCACCACAATTTAGATCATTTAGGAGGCAGGCTTCTAAGCTGCCTGTCTGAGCTACACTGGGCTGAGAAGGATAAAACTTCCTAACATTTCCAATTTTTCATCTCTTCTAATATGAAGAAAGTAGGCTCCAATGGTAAAAATCAGCCGAAGAACTGTTAGCAGTTTCGATGGGGGACAACTGCTCCCACTCCCCTTACCTCCCCAAAAACAAATACAAAACTCCAATTTCAAAACACACCAAAAAGTGTAACTGCTTACATCCACGAGTGTAAATAATTAAATAAATCTTTTAAAGGCTAAAAAGGTGGCAAATCTTTACTTCATCTATTTCACTTTATTTAATAATGTATATATTCTTTTCTCTGGATGCATTGGTCACCAGCACACATCATTGACAAAGAAGACTATTATTATCATCATAAGCATTATTTTTATTATTATCATTTTCGCAATCACCATTATTATTATTATCATCATAATTATTTAATTCCCCCATTGAGCAATTCCGTGTTACCCAGGAAGTTTTATTTCACTAACAAAACCAAAAAGCAAGGAAGAAGGGAATGAGCCACAGAGATCATGAGACAGTCTGCCTGCCATTAGGTTGTTGAGTTTACCCTGTGCACGCAAAATAACTAAATCTACTAAAAATGAAGATGATGATAGTAACAATAATAATTGTTAAAATGATCATAACAAAAATAGTGATTGGAACAGTTATAATAATACGATGATGATGATAATAA
>NW_004797648.1:665659-666749 GCF_000002075.1 Aplysia californica | reverse complement strand
CCAATAAACTATCCCCCAAATAAACTATAATTTCTTTATTATTTTTACAAGAACTGATCAAAACTCACTTTGAGTGTTTTTTTCTTTACATTCTATATTATCACCAATTGTGACCACAGCTGCAAATTGCAATTTGAGACCGAAAAAAGTGTTTGGTCAAATTCGGTGGATACACAGCTAGCGTCAGACACCAACAATACACAGAAGACCAACAGAGCCATTAGAAGACAAACAGAAACGGGGTAAAGCTAAAAACCCACAAGGTTCAATGATGATAAATGCTCACAGGCAAGCAAAATACACGCTGATCCAGTCACACCACGTGAGCTGACACATTCCTGCATGTGTGGAAGTACGTGAACATACACACACACGCACATAGACAGACACACACACACATACATATGGATGTTCACACGTAAACACACACGTACATTGTATTTGCACGTACACTTGCACATACAAACAAAAACATACTTTCGGATTTCATAGCAAAGTACAAAAAAACTGTAAAAAACTGTCAAGGCAGTCCTTTTAGTGTCAATAAAAAAACCCAAAGAAATCTTCGCCCTTTCAAGCACATAGAAATGCAAAGTATAAATGCTCAGCACAGAAATGAAAAAAACCCCAACAACCAACAAACAAATACCCTTAAAACTATGAGCCACATTTGTACAGGTAGAGATATATAAGCCTGCAAGAAAAACTCCAGCATTCCTCATGCATGTGAACTCTAAGTCTGACAAATACATATACACAAGCTGACCCCCACACACACACAGACACTCACACACATAATATAATATTCATTAACATACATACACTTTCATTGTACATCTTGCCCTTTCTTTGTGCAGGTAGTACCAACACTCAGTATACACTTCACGGTACCTCTCCTTATATATGTACAATCATTTCTTTGCACAGTCGAGTCGCAAGTTTAAAAAAGAATTCCAACAATCATTAAGAAACCTGGACCCCTTCCCCCTCAAACAAACAAAACAAACAAAAAAACCAACAAAAAACAACAACCACACAACAAAACTGGCAAAACATCCTACAAACACTATCACTAATAATAGTAATGATA
>NW_004797648.1:662073-665559 GCF_000002075.1 Aplysia californica | reverse complement strand
TCTATATTATCACCAATTGTGACCACAGCTGCAAATTGCAATTTGAGACCGAAAAAAGTGTTTGGTCAAATTCGGTGGATACACAGCTAGCGTCAGACACCAACAATACACAGAAGACCAACAGAGCCATTAGAAGACAAACAGAAACGGGGTAAAGCTAAAAACCCACAAGGTTCAATGATGATAAATGCTCACAGGCAAGCAAAATACACGCTGATCCAGTCACACCACGTGAGCTGACACATTCCTGCATGTGTGGAAGTACGTGAACACACACACACACGCACATAGACAGACACACACACACATACATATGGATGTTCACACGTAAACACACACGTACATTGTATTTGCACGTACACTTGCACATACAAACAAAAACATACTTTCGGATTTCATAGCAAAGTACAAAAAAACTGTAAAAAACTGTCAAGGCAGTCCTTTTAGTGTCAATAAAAAAACCCAAAGAAATCTTCGCCCTTTCAAGCACATAGAAATGCAAAGTATAAATGCTCAGCACAGAAATGAAAAAAACCCCAACAACCAACAAACAAATACCCTTAAAACTATGAGCCACATTTGTACAGGTAGAGATATATAAGCCTGCAAGAAAAACTCCAGCATTCCTCATGCATGTGAACTCTAAGTCTGACAAATACATATACACAAGCTGACCCACACACACACACATAATATAATATTCATACATACATACACTTTCATTGTACATCTTGCCCTTTCTTTGTGCAGGTAGTACCAACACTCAGTATACACTTCACGGTACCTCTCCTTATATATGTACAATAATTTCTTTGCACAGTCGAGTCGCAAGTTTAAAAAAGAATTCCAACAATCATTAAGAAACCTGGACCCCTTCCCCCTCAAACAAACAAAACAAAAAAAACAAACAAAAAAAAAACAACAACCACACAACAAAACTGGCAAAACATTCTAATAATAGTAATGATAAAAATAAAAATAGTTTAGAAAAATTAATAATAGTAATAATAAAAATAAGAAAGAAGAATATTAATAATAATTATAATAATAATAATAATACTAATAATAAAGATAATAGCTTTTGTAAAGCACATATCCATGCACTGAGGCATGATCTATGTGCTTCACAACTATCATTATTATTATAATTAAAATAATAATAATAATAATAATTATTATTCCTATTATCATCATCATTATCATATTATTTATTACAACAGCAGCGAGACATCTTGCCAGCTGCTACCAGTGTGTAGAACGACTAGAAGAGGAACAAATAGAAACGTGGGGAAACCAGGTGCTAGTCCAAATGCTGAAACCAAAGAAAGAAACATTTTCCCGCCCGTTGGGCTATTTTCATCAATTTCTAAACAATTTTTCGGCTTAAAACCTAGAAAATCCATTTAAAACACATTTCTGTATGAATTTTACTGAAATATATTGATCCACGGCACAAAAAATGAAAATTTGCAATTTCTAAGGATGGATGCTTTGGAAGTTATCTAACCAAGGCCGCCATTTTCTCACTATTTTTCACCTCTGAAAACAGGCGATCCCCACCTCCACTTGCAAATATTTTGATTTCCGTCCAAGACAGACGTGAATTTTCTTCATCAAACACAAGGCAAATGAACAAGTTCTAAGATAATACCAATAAGTCCAAAAACTGAGTGGCCCCCGACACCTGGTTCCACCACATCGTGGCACATATGTCTAGAAACTGATGACTCCCTAATTCCCCCGTGTTGTGACACAAATTCAGGTGTTTCACGGGCTGCTCTCTCTCCATAGCGCAAGCCGCCAGAAAACCTCACATTGTTGAACATGAACAAAGCACCGTCCTCTTCACACCCAGACCACAGCGGGTCTTACAAGTCAGCAGAAAGCTCTTCACTAGTATCATAATAATCATAATAATAATGATCATAATAATAATAATGATCATAATAATAATAACCATAATAATAATAACCATAATAATAACAATAATAATAATAATAGCAATAATAATAATAATAACCATAATAACGATAATAATAATAATAATAATAATAATAATAATAATAATAATAATAATAAAAAGGATTTGTGTAGCAGAAATCCTCCCTCAACAGTAAGCTCTATGCCCTTAACTTTCTAACATTATTACCCCAGCTAACCCTAGAACACTCGGAAACATTCGCAGCTTCCCGGGAAGCAAACATTGCAAACAGCCGATTAAGCTTTACAAATACGGTACCTCACTGATTACAGCGTTACGTGCAACTTAACACCGTCAAACCAACATCCAGCTGTTACCGCAAAACATTATAAACACTACTAAAATTGTCCCCCCAGCTCCCCCCCCCAAAAAAAAAGAAAAATATATTTATTAAAAATTTTAAAAATAAAAACGAAATCGAAGCAATAACAAACATATCATCCAACTGCTGCTGCTGCTTTAGATTTATTGTGACGGGCTGGCAGGACACAGCAGTATACAAAACTGCCATTATTTCGTCTCCGCAATATTTATTATGCTTCCATGACGATATTTATTATGCTTCCATGACGCACTTAGGGAAAGAACACAGTGACACGTGAACACAGTGACACGTGAACACAGTGACACGTGAACACAGTGACACGTGAACACAGTGACACGTGAACACAGTGACACATAACAACTATAATGACAATGATCCCACACATGGAAGGAAGGAAGGAAGGAAGGAAGGAAGGATGGATGGTAATTAAAAAACTGTTGAAAAGAAAAAAAAAATCCTTAGCTTTTGCGTCAGTAGTTTGTTACTATGCACTTGAAGTAAAATTTAAAAACCATTATAACAACAAAACACTGAACAAGTATACGCGGTTTCTTTCTTCGAACTAAATAAATCCTGAACTAAAGTCTGAACAGAGACTGAGAGTACCCACTCCTGTTCCCAGACACATGATAAACAGGTCTCAACTTTGCTTCTGTACACAACAGGCGAACACACATGATACTAAATTTAAATATGTACATGCATAATATCTATAAATATATTTACATAATTATGAACTGGCAATTGTAAGCCACATATTTACAAGACACATCGATAACGATGGTAAAAAATCTTACACGGGCACAAGACATTGTTAACACTGTTAAAAATCTTACTGGAGCACGAGACATGAAGTTAACAAAAGTTAAAAACTTTCTTGGAGCGTGTGTTTCTATAATCTCTGGTGACAGTCTTTGCAGGAAATATTTTCCCGCCGACCGTCTCCCCTCGAGCTGAGAAAATCCTTCTCACACTCAGGAATCTCTTGTCTCCGAGACAAATGGGGAAAAAGATCAGGATGGGGAAGGTAAACAGATTGAGGAGGATGTGGTGGTGGTGGTGGGGGGGGGGGCAAATCGGCAAAAGATGACTGAAGATAGGGGAAGGGTGAGAGGATGTGGGTGGGGTGGAGAAGAGAGGAAAGCTAGTGAAACGGTGGTGGACAGAAGAAAGGGGGTGG
>NW_004797648.1:660947-661973 GCF_000002075.1 Aplysia californica | reverse complement strand
TAAAAATAAAAACAAAATCGAAACAATAACAAACATATCATCCAACTGCTGCTGCTGCTTTAGATAAAAAAAAAAGAAAGAAAAGAGCAAAGTATTGTGACGGGCTGGCAGGACACAGCAGTATACAAAACTGCCATTATTTCGTCTCCGCAATATTTATTATGCTTCCATGACGCACTTAGGGAAAGAACACAGTGACACGTGAACACAGTGACCACAGTGACACATGACCACAGTGACACATGAACACAGTGACACGTGAACACAGTGACACGTGAACACAGTGACACGTAACAACTATAATGACAATGATCCCACACATGGAAGGAAGGAAGGAAGGAAGGAAGGAAGGAAGGAAGGAAGGAAGGAAGAAAGGAAGGATGGATGGTAATTAAACAACTGTTGAAAAGAAAAAAAAATCCTTAGCTTTTGCGTCAGTAGTTTGTTACTATGCACTTGAAGTAAAATTTAAAAACCATTATAACAACAAAACACTGAACAAGTATACGCGGTTTCTTTCTTCGAACTAAATAAATCCTGAACTAAAGTCTGAACAGAGGCTGAGAGTACCCATTCCTGTTCCCAGACACATGATAAACAGGTCTCAACTTTGCTTCTGTACACAACAGGCCAACACACATGATACTAAATTTAAATATGTACATGCATAATATCTATAAATATATTTACATAATTATGAACTGGCAATTGTAAGCCACATATTTACAAGACACATCGATAACGATGGTAAAAAATCTTACACGGGCACAAGACATTGTTAACACTGTTAAAAATCTTACTGGAGCACGAGACATTAAGTTAACAAAAGTTAAAAACTTTCTTGGAGCGTGTGTTTCTATAATCTCTGGTGACAGTCTTTGCAGGAAATATTTTCCCGCCGACCGTCTCCCCTCGAGCTGAGAAAATCCTTCTCACACTCAGGAATCTCTTGTCTCCGAGACAAATGGGGAAAAAGATCAGGGTGGGGAAGGTAAACAGATTGAGGAGGATGTGGTGGTGGTTGGG
>NW_004797648.1:636540-660834 GCF_000002075.1 Aplysia californica | reverse complement strand
AGAGAGGAAAGCTAGTGAAACGGTGGTGGACAGAAGAAAGGGGGTGGGGGGGGGGTTTGTAAAAATGACTGTTCGGGCATTGAGAAATGGGAACATGATATATATATATCTATACAACCATCGGTGTGATCATTAGTTTTTGAGTATTTCCTCTTTTGCAGCGTAACAAAAAATGACCAGTAAATTCAAAGGGAGTGAAGATAAACAAAACTAACACATTCACCTCCATGATGTCATTCCGTTCCATTCTTTTAAAAATAAATTGTGAACATTTTTCCCCCCTTAAAACACTTATCATTGCCCTCATAAAGACCAACAGTACAGTACCATCGTGGAACTCTCAGAAATTATCAGCAATACGTATATTTATAGATCCCCTCTCAGACCCTGATCAGCAATATGTATTTTACCATAATGTTGAGCTCAGACTTGTGTTTGTCCATAGGACAAAAACGAAAAGGAAATTTAAAGAGCAAGAGGTCAGCTGATGGAATATAATACGCACAACACAATGCCAAAAGTAAAGCATGTTAAAATCAGTCACGCAGCAGGAAAGAATATTGAATGAAAACCTAAAAAAGGTTTCATGTCCAAGAAGCTTTGGTCAGTTTTGTGCTGGGTTAAAAAAAAAAGTTTTGTTGTAAAAACAAGCACCAAATAGACAAAAGTTTTGAAATTCTCTTCCTTTAGAGTACCATATACATGAAAAGGAATCTTTATAGTTTGATAAATCACAACGAAAAATGAAATCGGGAGCAAAAAAATCTCCTTTGCTCTTCGTTCTAAAAACCAGAAAAGGTTAAGAGGGTTAGAGTAGAACGAGAAACGCAAGGACTAAAAATAGAAATTACTTCATTTGGTGGAGACATACTTTTCACTGTCGGTTATAATGTCGGTAAATCAATAGAATTTCAATGAACAGATAAAACTTCAGGTAAGTCAAATAATGACAACACCGATCTGGTTAAAAAAAGTTAAATTACAAAGACAGTATATAAAAATTAGGGCAAGGCAAGAGTTGATCTCAGGATTTTATTCTTGTAAGTCAGGTGTTTATTTCGGACCAGATCAGGTCCCATAAGTTAGGTATTCTTTGTAAAAAGGGCAATGTAGTGGAGGATTTACCATTACGATATCAGACCTGCCAACCATTCCAGGACTAAAATTAGGAGTTTTCCCAAAAATCTTTTAAAAAACAATTAGAGTTAGAGGGAAAAAAAGATTATTCTCCAGAACCTCAGGAGATTGAGATATCATAACAAAAAGAAGTGGGCATATAAATGTGTACAGCAAATACACTGAAATAAATAATGCATATTTTAAACATAATTTACACTGATACGTTGCACCAAGATTGCAAGCAAACGCGATTCAAATGTGTATATTTATGTCATTTAGGATGAGTCTAATACAACCGAAGGACGCAGACTTTATGAATAAAAACATTTTTTATTGAAAATATGACCCGATTGTTCGATGACAAAAAAAAAAAATCTTTGAGATTCTGAGAGCTCCAATTTTCTCGGAGTAATTGGCAGGTCCGGGATAATATTACTACATCAATGTGACCAGTAGAGATGAAATGAGAGAGCTCAATGTTATAAATTATGTCAAGTTGATGGGGAGGGGAGAGGTTTCTGCATAAGACAGTCAAACCTGCTCCAACGGTCATCTGTCCAAGACAATCACCTGTAAGAACAAACATTTCTCAACTTGGTGGGGGTATTTTTCCGTCTTTCATTATGTCATAGTTTAAGACGTCCACCTGTCTGTGACTAAGACAACCACATTTCTCCTCGATGGAAGGCAGGCAGTCTCGGACATTTTCAACTGTATTTCACCGCTGTCGCAAGCCAACCACATGAGTTCTAATTTTGAGAACTTTTGATTTTTACCCCCCCCACAAACTCTTTCAAAGATGCCCATTTCAACCCCACCAAATATGCAATGAAGTGCTGTGGTCAAGGTTTACAATTTCTTTTGCTTTTAATGATTCCCGATAGGAACAGCATACACAATCTAGGATTTTGTGTGTGAAAAGTACCGAAACTGAATTCAAAAGTAGATGGCTTGTGACACTGAAGATTTGGGCATAACCAACACAGCAGAAAGGGAATGAAAATGAAGTTACTGAGAGATGTCACCTTTTGGTGATGAAGAGTGAACAATGCTGAGGCATCAACGAGAGAAGGTGGAGATAATACAGCAGTCTTTGGCCTTTTGACCTTTGACACAAACATGTGCTTGATGAAGATTATTGCCAGCTGAGTTAATAAAAGTTGTACACTTTTCCCAACACTATTTAGGCTATTTTCTAAGGGATGATGCCTAACTTACCATCGAGACTTTCGAAAGGTGCGAAAAATATAATCCATCTGCTTTGTTCAGTTAGGTAAGAATTTCATGCCCATTTCAACATAATAAGGTTCTAGAAGAGAGGATGCCTCCATTGAAACATCGCTCTCTCCAATCCAATGGAACAATTTCCTAAGGGACACAACTAATTTAACAAATCCAGTTTCTGCTAAAGATGACAACTCAGGACACAAAGTCTTTCTAGATTTCTATAAGTCTCGACAATTTTATCAACAAAAACTCATCATGATCAAGGACAGACAACATTTTTAACTCTTAAAAAAAAGTAAGGTGGAGTTCGCTTAAACTTAAACTGAACACAGTTAATCCCCCTAAAAAACCCCAGCAGTAAACCAAAATAAAATAAAATCTCAGATTTTTTCCCCCCGTTATTTGAGCAACCTCTCTGAACAGGAAACCAAGCAAAACCCACGAAAATCTAGCAGTCCCACAGATTTCCGTTTCAGCGGATTCCTCCTCATTCTCCCCCCCCCCCCCCCCCCCCCCCCACCCATCAAAGTCATCAGTATCTCCAAAACCGCACATTTCCTCCTACACTTAACAACATTGAGCAAATTCTCTCTCAGAACACACTTGTGACCTTCACAACAGCCAAAGGTCACGAGGGACAAAAAAACCAAAAAAAAACAACCCCACTTTGGTTTAAAGAATATCAAACAACTGACCAGATGAAATTTTTATGATAATAAATATGTGTAAATATATATTGTATTGCATATTTTGATTTTCATAGACATTGTGTTATATTAGCAACTAGGTTGTAATGAGCTGCTCCTTCCTTTGCAAGCAGCGAACAGTGGGTGGTTTTAGATTACGGCAAATTTATTGGATTTATTTGATAAAATCAAAGTATTCAGGGGTCAAGGTGTTGTTCTGGGATGAAGGCGTTATATATATACATGATATATAAAATGCATTTACTACAAACATCAAACTCATTTAAAAACTAGAAGCAATACTGTGGCTATAAATAGAAAGCTCAATGCTGATATTGTAATGTGTACAGAGGGACAAGTGAAGGCGTCAAGGGAAAAGAACGCGGGCCAGGTCACATGTATCCTGCTACTTACAACTTCACAGACTTTTCACTTGTGTAAGGTTTGTTCTTTACACGATTCAAAAACGTCTCTTTTTGGTGAGAGTTTTACGGTGCTCTCAGCGGCATAAGGTCATATGAGAGCCAGTCAACTTTTTTAAACACACAGGTTGTATATTGGAGGCAGCTTGGTGGAATCGGGCTCTCGTCAAAATAATCAAAGTGAAGAAACTAACATTTTTCCGCAGCTTGTGAATTTTTATAAAATTTTAGTTTTTTGGCTCAACATCTTTCTTGTCCATTAAAGAATTAATTTCTGTGTGTTTTTTTTTGGGAAAAACGTTGATTAAAGGCACAAAAAATGTAAATTTTTAGTAACCGCGGACTCTTAAGCTAAGGAAATAACTAATCTTTGGCGGCCATTTTCTCACTAATTTTACTCTGAAAACAGGTGACCCCCACTTCCTTCATTCACAAATATCTCGATTTGTATTTAAATAAATGGATCTTTTTTTTTTAACCAAATAAAGACAAGTGAACAAGCTTTAAGATGATACCAATAACTCCATGTGCCTAAAAATTGACTCCACCACGCTGCCTCACAGGTTTTTCACTTGACTGGTATTGTAAGGTAATACTCTACAGGTACTGTGGTAAATTAACTCTTTCCATGCCCAATTGCTTTAACCACTTTACCATGTACTAAACAGACTGGTGGCCCAATGTGGGGCAAGTGGCGCAGAAAGAGTTCAAGGCCAGTACCCTGATTTTTTTAGTTTTGAAAAAGGGACATTTTCTGTTTTTCACTTGACCCCTTCAAATGTTGCACAACCTCTTCAGTTCAAGAAAACCATATAACTATAACTATTTTCTATCTACTATTAGCAGCACTATTCAACCCCAAAGCCTAAATCCCTAAAAAGCTAAAAACACATTCATTTGAGCCCGATTAAAAAAACCCTCAACCGATGGAGTCAACTTCTTCAGCAGTTTCAAACTCTCGACATATCAGTGGGTCTGAGCACCTCACTGGTGAGCTCTGTACAAATCATGAGGATGAAAGTAAATGTATCGTGAATTGTGAGGAGTACTTTGGAAAAGATACATCATTGATCAGAGTAGTGTGATAGAGAGCTGAAGAGCAGGAGGGGTGGGGTGGGGGGGTGGGGGACTTGTGTGTGAGTGTGTGTATATAACGATGAAACATACACGTCAGAGATGAGTCTTTGGAGGAGAGCTGCAGCTTTGATTTAAATTCTTATCTGGTTTTCAAAAAAAACCCAAACAACAAAGCATATCTCTCAAGGTCGATGTGGGTAGTAAAAATAGTAAGTGTATGGGTTTCACAACACTATTAGGTTATTTAAGAGGCGGGATATCCTAAAATAACTTTTGTCTCTAATAAAACTGAGCAAAATAGGTTGAAAGTCGTGAAAACTCCACAAAACGACCAGAGTTCTAGAATGCCCAGCTTACGATGAGGGCAAGTCACTTCATGTAGACGGGAAAAGAGGAGTAAGTAGCGAGAGGCTAATACGTTGGGACTGTCGGCTAGAATCTAAAAAGTCACATCGGTTGTGGAATATCACCATTCAATGACTGTATCTCTCATACACAGACAGAGGCAACAGAATTCTGGACCATACTTGGAGGCTTACACGTCAACTTTCCTTGGTGGGGGCGACAAGAGGTGGTCAAAAAGAGAAATGATCATAAAAAAAGACAAAGACATATATATATTCATCTATTTTACTGCAATCCATTTGGGACAGATTTAGACTTCATATCAAAATAAGAGATAAAAAGAAAATGAAAATGAAATATCAGGAGAGGAGATGAAAATATAAGTGAACTAGACAGCAAGTTTGGAAGGTCCGAGCCACAGTTTAAAAAAAATTAATATTTGAATCTTCGTGCCAGAAAAAAATTATCTAAATTCAGCTAAAACACAATTTGGTGTCCAGGTTTTGTCACAGAATCAGAAGGTTAGATACCAGGATTGACATTCATCTGGTACAGGACATAGTGGCTAGCCTTAAACTTAAAACACCTCTTCAGACTTTCCAACAACTTGAGACTAGAATGTCTCCAAGCAAGGAAGATGTTGCAGTTCTGGTTGTCATATGTACTGAAGCTCAGAACTCCTCTTAGTCTTGAGATTTCTATAGTTCTACCAGTATAGGGAGGGAGGGAAGAAAGGGGGAGGAAGGAAGGACTTGAAGGAGGGAGGGGAAGAGAGAGACAAAGAGACACAGAGAAAGAGAATTCATTTTTGTTTTAAAAAAATTCAGCTCCCATTTTTACACCTTAAAAGCACATTGAGTATTTTCCCCAACACATTGCAAATGTGCTAAGAAGATGTCATGATTCAATTATGTCATTATTATCATCATGGTCATCATCATCACCAGCCTTTCTTATTAATCTCATCCTGTGCTGGAGTCCACGCAACCGGCACAGCATTATCATACATCTTTATGATTATATAGTAAGTAGATACACAAAAGAGGGTGGACAGCTCATTTTTGCGCGCCGTAAAATGGTTTCGGTCCAAGCCGCACCGACTGAACCCTGGCATCGGGGGCCGAGACGGTGGCAGGCGTGGGGCCGATGGAGCCGATGGCCGCGCTGGGGGGAAGTTCCAGGCTCAGACGCATCAGGTTAACCTGTTCCCGTTGTCCTGAGGGGGGGTCGGGCTGAGGGGACATGGACCGGGTCAGGGGGCGGGGCGGGGGGAGAGCGGAGGTAGATGGGAAGCCGGCCACACTGGTCGGGCTGAGGGAGAGAGGGACATCGGAGGAGGCCGGGTCTGATTCTGACCGTTCGAACACTTGTCTCAGTTCCTTGATGCTGTTTCTTCTCTCCGACTTTCTTCTGGGCGACGCCGGGGGCGTGTGGGAGTTTGAGGTCACAGCTAGAACAGACGAAGACGATGATGAAGACGAAGACATAGACGGTGATAGAGGAACGACGGATGACGTGGAGGAGGACAGAAGTCCGTCCCTGCGGTGTGATTCCGATGGCAGGTCACAGCTGTGTCGGTTGTGGTTGAGCCGTCGCTCTCGCTTGACCGGTGTCTGACCCGAGTCTCTCAGCACGACAGAATCCACAGCGGGGTAAGCAGAGGGGAAGGAGTCTCTAGACGATGGAGTCGCGCTGGCCGTCTGGGAGTGAGTCAGCTCTATCTGATGGGTGGTGTCCGACTCAGACGTGGATGACTCGCTCTGTGTCCGCGGTTTGGAGTTGCTACGGTAACGAGGAGGTCTTGAGCTCTTTGTGGCCGTAGCCGGGGAAGACAGAATCCCAGAGTCAGTAGGACCGCCAGGGGCTGGAGTGGACGAGGGCTGACCACTCTGACGGCTGGCCCGGTCGGTCGCCGAGGGTTTCCTCCCTGGTGACGCCCCCTGGTGAGATGGCCCCACCTCCCCAGACACCGGCCGTGCACCACCCATGTCTCCCGAGCTTCCTCGCCCCTGCCTGGCGCGTTTGTGCCCGCCTTCCGCCAGCCTCTCCACATTCTCCTTATCTACGGCACTACTTTCCGATGACCTTGCCGAGGTGTAAGACGGAATCCTTTCCCGAGACAGGGACAGTTGGAGCTCTCCCGCGCTGTGTCTCAACACCTGAGGCGGAGAAGACGATGAGGCCAAAAACGGATCATCGTCTACGTCCAAGTCTGCTCGACCTTCAAAACACGGGGTCAGCATGGGCCCGTTACTACCCAGCACGGACCCAGAGTAGGTCCGGTCCCGGTGTCTGGTCCCGGGACTGCCCGAGCTGTCCGAGACATTGGAGTCAGACCCGCGCTCAAACAAATTCACCAGACTCTGCATCTTCTGCGACCTCTTGGCCCGCAGCGAGCCCGAGCAGTAGGCGAAGTTGGCCGCCTCGCTGTCGCCGGGGGGAACAAAGTGATCGTGTCTCTCCGCGGCGAGCTGCAGCACAGAGTCGTCGAGGGACGAGCGGCTTCCCACCATGTCCGAGTAGAGCTCGGCGGCTGTCCTTTGCTGGACCAGGCTCACCTGCGTGTTGTTCAGCTGTTTGGACCGGCGCGGGAGGGACTTGGAGTCGTAGTGAAACTTCCGTTTAGCCACGGGGGGCGGAGTCTTCTTCCTCTCCTCATTACTGGGGGGACCTCCTCCCTCCGTCGTCGGTGATGTCTGAGGGGAGTGTTGCGTCACTTCCTCCGAGAAAGTCACCGAATGCGATGGCGTCGCCACTACGCTTGACTCAGCTGGACTTCTGCATATAGCTGTACTCGCGGCCACCACGGGTTCCGACGGTCTCTCGCAACCTTGACCTTGACCCGAATCCTCCGAATCCAAAGCCTCTGCTAGCTGTCTTGGTGGCTGAGAGACTTTCTTAGCATGGACGGTCTGGATCCTCTTCTTCAGATCTGGCTGTGTGTCAATGACCAGCTTAGCTCCGCCCTTGTCCGGCATGTCTTTAATGACAACAGTCTTCCTGCCCCCGCCATCGACATCTTTCCTTCCTGGCAAATCACGACTTGCAGCTCCTCCCGACTTGGTTAAATTCTCACGTTTCACCGACTGTCTCGTAATCTCGATCACTTCCTCCGATGGTGGGACCCCAGCCTCTTTCGCACCTCCACCCCCGCCCGCCCCACTGCTACCACTACTGCTGCTTTTTCGTGGTTTTGGGATGGGGCTACGCGACTTTGAGCTTCCTTGTTTGGACAAGCCTTGGGTGCCGAGTGAGGAGGAAGAGGTAGAGGAGGAGGAGGAAGAATCAACCCGTCTCTCAGACTGCTGCGGGCTGGGTATTTTGTGGGACATCGGTATTCTGGAGGAACGAGACGACGAAGACAACTGTGGAGAGGCGGAACTGCCAGAAGGTCGCGAGTCTGATCCAGCTGAACTACGACCTCTCGGACTGGTCACCCCCCTCGTAGAAGTGGAGTCACTCTTGCCCTGGGGGCTGCCATGTGAGCGGGAGGTAGGAGAGACTGTACGCAGGTCGGTGACCTTAGTGTCCGACGCCCTTCTTGTGTGACCTTGACGCTTTGACATGGGCCCGGAGGTCGCTTCCGAACCCCTTCTGGCCTTTAAAGAGGAAGGCGAGGAGGAAGACCCGAGTGAAATGTCTGCGTACATAGAGCTTGACATGGAGGAGGAGGGGTAAGAGGCGGACTCGGGCCTGCGGGAAGCACTGACGTTAGGACTGGAGGTGGCACTGTTGCTAGTCCGAGTGGAGCTTCCGTCTGATCCTGTTTTCGGACGAGGGATCTTGGAAAAGGAGGTCTTCCTCACGGGTATACCTGAATCCGGCCGCGGTAAAGTTGTAGCGTTAGAGGAGGAAGACGAAGAAGAAGAGGCAGAGGAGGAGGAGGAGGAAGCTTCGTCCAGTGTCGGATTCCCCGTCTGACCCCCCGTGCTAAGTTGAGCTGCTGCGGCTGCCCCTTGCTGATGGCCTCTGCTGGCGGTGGGCGCTTCGTTACTGCCCATTCTCCCGGTCGATGATGACGACAATCCTTGACCTTCGGACACGTCAGGAGACATGAGAATCTCTCGTCCCTGATTCAAAACATTCTGAACCTCTTCCTCCTCCATATCCCCTCCTCCCCTCCCTCCCGTCGCACCTCCTTTCACACTGACCATCCTCGTTTCTTCCACGTTTTGTCCGTTATCACTGGACGAACGTAGGATCCTTCTCTCCTGAACAACAGGGGAAGAGTGCTCAGAACCTTTGACCTCTAAAGAGGTCTCCACTTCCATGGAAACTGTGCCCTGCTCGTCAACGTCCGTCCTCACATCCTGCGAGGCCCTGGCGGTCAGAACTTCCGAGGGGAAATCACTGGGCGGGTCTACTGATTGAGGCGAGTTCAAATCATCCACCAGTTTATTGCACAAGTTATCCACCTCCATCGCCACCTGCTCGTCACGCTCTACCTGGTTTTGCTGAAGCTGCTGCTGATGCTGCTCCTGATGACATTGCTGTTGCTGGTGTTGTTGCTGCTTTTGCGGTCGTCTCCTGGACGCTTCTTGTCCCGCTATAGGCCCAGCCTGGGCACCGCGTAGGTCTGGAAAGGCCGGAGTGCCTACATCTGGTCTGAGGTTGCCTCTCCTGTCCTGAAAAGCCGCTGTGTTGCTGGTTCGGTTCTTCGTCAGACTGTCACTGGACGCGCGGTGGCGAAAACTGTCGGGGCTACTTGTGTCCTGCAGGGCCCTCAGGTTCGGATCCTGTGCCTTCCTGAGGGAGGAGGAGGAAGAAGAGGAGGAGGAGGTGGCAGGAGTGGTGTTGCTGAGGCTGCGAGAAGAAGGCTCTGAAGGTTGTGACCTAGATTTTGTACCAGATTCTCTCATCTCTTGATGACTTGTGGATGAGGAGGGGGAGGGAGGGGTTTTGTCTAACTGCGCAGAGATAGCGTTCTCTGTGGAGGATTTTCTTAGCGTAGGCTTCCTCTCCATGACTGTGTCGGAAGAAGTGTGTACCTGAGGAAGTGAGGGCGACGGGTGGAGACTTGGTTGTCTGATTGGGGCAGGGGGAGGGCCGGAGACGGCCGCCGAAATGTCCATTGAGAACTCGTCAGGGTGGTAGAGGGCCAGCTGTAAGGGGACGTTGCTCCTGCCCGTCTGATCGCCCGGATCCGAACCCGCTACCCCCCCTCCTCCCTCGTCTGGCTGCGTAGTGGATTGGATGATGTCCGGCAAGGCTTCTTTGACAGGGGTGGCCAGAGGGCTCCGGGTGTTGGCGGCGGCGGCGGCCCCCATAAGACAGCTGGCCGTGAGGGAGTCGGGGGACTGTAGGCTGCTGCAGGAGGACTCGCGGCTCAGTCTGGCTCTCTGGCTCATCAGGCCCACGGCACACAGGCTGGACATACGCTCCGAGGTCTCCGCATCGGCCAGCATCTGACCCGCAGGTCCCCCGCTGAACAGCGGGCTGGATGGGAGGTGGAGAAGTTCGTGTTGTTGCTGAAAGTGGTGTTGCTGTTGTTGTTGTTGTTGTCGTCCGGAGCCTTCGTGAGCTCCACTGTCAGCAAGCCCTGGCTCTGCCCGGGCCCCAGCCATCCCGCGAGGTGACACGCGCGGAGAATGTTGACGTCTGACCACTGGCGAGTGAGAGGAAGGCGGGGAATAGGAGGAGGATGCCTCTATACCCGACAAATCCACGTGGAGATTTCCCAGAGGGGCTGGCGGGTGTCCTCTACCTCTCCCTACTTGTCTCTGCATCTCATTACCAACTAGCCTCTCGTTCTGCGAGCTTCCTCCTAAGGGCAAAGACAAGCCTCGCCTATTGTCCTTGACATTTCCCTCGCCTCCTGGTCCCGAGTCAGCCATACTGACTGGCACCACCACGTTGGAACTGACCGGCGGTCTAACTTGTCTTTCATCTCCCTCTTCCTCTTCAGGAGAAGCGACCTCATCAAACTCTTCCGAACTTTTGGAAGAGACGGATGAAGTGGAAGAAGACGAGGAGGAGCGTTTTTTGTAGACATACGCAACGTCACTACGGCCTACGGAGGAAGACTGCTGACCCTGGGAAGACGGACGGTGGCCGAAAACCGTGTCACTGACGTAGGTCTTTGAGATGGGAGACTTGATGTCTTTGTGCCCGCACGGCTGCTGGCCTGAACGTGTCCCCGGGGCAGCGACGATGTGTCCGTCCTCATGTCTGTACGTCTCTTCATCTGCCGCAGCTCCTCGGGGGTCATGCAAGTCGGAGCGACGTCTGGTGACATCAGAGGGGCGTGGCGAAAAAGGATCACTCTCATTGGACAAGGAAGAGGAAGTGGAGAAGGTAAACTGCTTTCCCTGATGTACATGCGAAGGTTGTGACAAAGACGAGGACGATGATGATGATAAAGATGCTTGCTGTTGCTGCTGCTGATGTTGTTGTCGGTAGATGGCGTCCGGGCTGAACTCTGGTGTTACGTTTGTCAGAGTGGGCGAGATGTCGCTGGGACATGAGAGGGTATCGCTCAGAACCCGAACTAACCCGCCGTCTGAGCTCCCTGGAACGAGAGAAGAACTGCGAAGAGACGAATCATCAGATGACATCGACTTTGGAACCCCAGAGCGGACAGACAAGAAGGAAGACGGGTCCACAGCTGCAGGTGGTGGTTGGAGGGAGTGGTGAGGGGGGAGGTGGGAGACTAGAGAGAATCTGTCGGCAGAGCTCTGCGTGGGGGTGATGCTCTGATCCGACGCTTCCAGCTGAACGATGCTGTCTGAACTGGCCCAAGCCTCTCCCTCCTGCCTTGGCTCACGGGGGCCATGGAGTTCGGATCCAGCGCCCGGACCACCCCAGAAGCCGGATGAAGAAGGATCGTGGAATCCCTTTCCAGCCATCTTTGTCTCTGGACTCGAGCTAAGGTCAAGGTCGGAGGAAATAAGGCGCTGATGTCGAACGGCATCCCGGGCGTTGTAAGCAGCGGCAAGATCCTGGCTACCGTCGCCAGGCGCATCGGTCTTGAAAGCCGCGTCCATCTGTCGGTTAATTTCTCTCAACGTCCGCGTCATCAGCCGGTCCCCGTCGCCGAGGCTGTCTAGGCTGGTACTACGGCGACGTCGTAGATCGCTGTTGTCATACATCGCGCCGTAGCCCGCAGCCCGCGAGTGGGGCCCACCACGGTGGTCGTCCACACCCATCCCGTTGTTGAAAGAGTTGACAGACATGGACAGCTCGCTGATGGTCACAGAGGACATCATGTCTGTCTGGCTGGCCGTCACATTCTCAAGTGAGCGGGCGATGTCGCTGGGCACGCTCAGACACTTGCTCATGCCCGCCAAACCTGGGGAAGTAGCCGTCGCAACCATCATCCCGTCGTGAGTGCCGGGAGGGAGGAAAACAGGGGATGTCCTTGAACCAAAAGGTTGGGAAGAAGACACATCATCGTCCTGTGGCTTTGATGAAGAAGAAGAGGAAGTTGACGCGTTCTGTCTTCGGTGTTCAGGTGACCGTACGGAGTTTGAGGACGTGGGGTACGAGGGGTCCATAGTCCTTCTGTGTGGAGATCCATTGTTCTCCAGATTGTCCAACAAAGTGTTGAGGTCCTCGAGGTTCGAACCAGCGGCCCCCGAACTAGGGATAAACTCTGCCTGCCTCCTCACAACCCTGGTGGAGCAAGGAGCTGACGTGCTGCTGGTCTGTCCGTCCGTCACGCTAGCAGCGTGCTGAGGGCTCGAGTTCGAAGACCCCTGTCTGCCGGAACTATCCGCTCTGGAAATCTCCACTCTTCTTCTGGAAACTTCTGTGCCCCCCTGGTTGGGAGACAACTTTGACGAGCTCTGACCTTCCAGTGACCTGTGTGTGTCAGCGTCAGGGTCAAGGCCAAGATGCTCGTGGGTGTTGGTTTGATGACTAGACAACTCCCTGGGGGAGGTATTGCACGTGGCGGGGAACTCAGTCTCTCGGCTAGAACCCGCCAATAAACCGGAGGAAGTCGCAGCCGCCGCCGAAGGGGCCATGACGGAAAACTCTGTCTCTTTGGAGGCAGCAGAGGTCGCGGAGGTCACGGTGGTCTCCACACTACGGCTGAACACAGTCTCTCGCGTGATAGGCGGGTCGCCGACCCGGTACCCCGAGGTGTCGCCGATGCCTTGCCGGGGGAACAGTTTGGCCGTCATGGCCAGCCGGCTGTCGATCTGGTCAAGGACGTCTTGCATGTTACAGCCCGAGCTGGACACGGACATGGTGCCCTGGCTGCTGGGCGTGGCCGCGATCGCCTCGTCGTCCGACAGGATCTCGGCGTAGTCGTGGAAACGGGAGTAGAACCGGCGCATGCGGCTCTCCCGGTCGTCGTTGTCGTATGGGCTTATGTCCGCTCCGACACTGCCCGAGATATCGCTGGACGAGCGGATCACCTTCTGGGGACAGAGCTGTGAGGTGTTCGTCGGGGACGACAGCTCGTCCTCGCTGGACCCAACATGCGAATGTCCCGAACCTTTCGGCTTCTTCCTTCCCTTGGGCGGCGTCTTAGCGCTGCGTTTCAACGGCGACGAGGTCAAGGTCAGCTCTTCATTCGACTTGGCCGACCGGTTCTTCTCCGCCACCTGCAGGAGTCGAGACTTGATGGCCGCGTCGATGTTCACATCTCCCCTCGACTCCGACTTGGGGTACACGAAA
The DNA here is from genome assembly GCF_000002075.1 of Aplysia californica. Lineage (NCBI taxonomy): Eukaryota > Metazoa > Mollusca > Gastropoda > Aplysiida > Aplysiidae > Aplysia > Aplysia californica. The sequence continues at coordinate 647,336 of NW_004797648.1, read as the reverse complement.
TCGTCGAGACCCAGGTCCATGTCGTCGCTGCCCGAGGTCTCGCCGCGATTGAGGCTCGAGCTGCGCTCCATGCCGCCGTGCCGCCGATCCTGACCGGGCGTATTGGGGGCGGACGGAGCGCGTCGGTGGTGCATGGCTTTACGGGAAGAGTCACCTCGGATGAAACTCTGCTTGCCGGACAAGTCTTCGTCATCTGTTGAGAGGGACCGTGTGTTGGTTTTAGTAAAAGTTTTACAACGCTTGCAACAACACAATAAGGTCTTACAAGAGACAAATTACAGGTGCTGCAAAAGAGTAACAAACACATAAAAAAGAGCAATTTGTTTTAGAAAGCGTTTTATGGCACTTGCAACACAATTAAGTCATAGTGCTGAACATGTTACAAGAGAGTAACAAACACAAAAAAGGAGAAGGGGAGGTAAGAAAGATATTTGATAGGAAAGAAGTGAATTTCTCAAGAGCACCTACCAACTACCCACTTTGGACAGTTTTAGTGGATGTTTTACAGCGCTCACAACTGCATAACGCCATATGAGCGCCAGAAGATTAGAGGTGTTACAAGAGAGTAACAAACACAAAAAAGGAGGAAAAGATAAAGATGATAGACGTTTGATAGGAAAAAAGAAGCAAACCACACCAGAGCACCCGCCAACCACCCACTGGACAGTTTGAGAGAGCGTTAAAACACAACAAACAAGACAGAGCACAATGTTGTATGTATCCTGCCCCTCTACATTTCACTGCTCAGGGTAAGACTCCATCCTACATCACTTTTCAAAATGGCGTACAGCAGAGTCTTACGACAAGCACTCGATTCTATGGCGGCTATCCAAACAAGTTAAGGAAAAGTATCGTGTGCCTCACATTGTGGGGAATACAGGGTAAAAGTTTTTTTAGTTCGTTTACTTCGAGTACGAGTTTTACAGCACTTGCAACAAAAATAGCTTATACATAAATGCCAAAGATTAGAAGTGTAACTAGAGAGTATGTGACATACAGAGAAAAGGAGTAGAGAGACAAGGATGATAGATGTTAAATAGGAAAGAAGGAGCAAACCACACTAGATGCTCACCAACCACCCTTGGTAATAAATTTTACAGATCGTTAGTACATAGAGTATTGTGAAATTAGAAAAGAACATTTAAATAAATAGAAAAAAAGTAAATGGATAAAGAAAAATATAGGCTTTTTTAGTAGAGATTTTACGGCGTTCGCAGCTGCATTAGGTCATATGAGCGCCAGAAGATTAGAGGTGTTACAAGAGAGTAACAAACATAAAAAAGAAAAAGGGGAGATAAGGACGATAGAGGTTAGATAGGAAAGAAGAAGCAAACCACACCAGAGCACCCGCCAACAACCCACCAATATAGGCAGTGGGTCAGCGAGTTATTCTTTCACAAAAAAGGATAAAAATCTGCCTTCATCTGAATTGAACTCATCACTGGACAAGAAGAAAAACAAAGACAAAAAAGTAGAGAAAAAAAAGGCCATTTAAGGAAAGAAAATGATATAGGTTTAAGGCCTCTATCAACACTATTAGGTCATTTAAGAGGAGGGGCATCCGAGTTTAATGTCCATCTCCAAAATAAGGACAGAGCCAAATGGAAAATTGTGTGACAGTAAAGTGCCTTTCCCAAGGACACAATGTTGGACTGAGCTGAGGCTCGAACCCCCAACCTCATGATTTCAAGTCGGATAGCCTAACCACTAGGACTATTTATGAGCTGACAAAAGTTAAAACACAGCAAAAACTATCAAATGGGACATCAATGGATTTGAATTACTGTTGAAAACACAGTATTTGTAGAAGTTGTTGCTTTAAGCCCCTATAGACACAATAAGGTCATTTAAGGGCTGGCGATAAGAGGTGTTACAAAAGATTACAAAACAAAAAAAAGAACGAGGGGCGATAAGGACGGTAAATATTTAATATGAAAGGAGGAGAGATAAGGACGATAGATATGTGATAGGAAAGAAGGACAGATAAGGACGATAGATGTTCGACAGGAAAGAAGGAGGAGAGATAAGGACGATAGATGTTTGATAGAACAAAAAAAGAGCCAACCACACTAGAGCACCTGCGAACCGTTCACAACTTAGTGTTCATGTGAGCGCGCGCACACACACACACACACACACTTACACACAGAGACAGAGACAAAAAACCCTATCTCTTACCATCCACGTCTATGGGCACGTGATGGTGGACCTCCACCTGAGTCCCGTCGCCACGGTAACGGTTATGCAGTACGGAGGAGGCGTCCGAGGACAGGGAGCGTTTGTGGGACAGGTGAGCCAGGCTGCGCAGAGCTGGAGTGTGTCAACACACGGACCATGACGACACACGCACAGATGCACGAATGCAGGCAGGCAGCAGGAAGGAGACAGAGAGGAGTGGGGAGTGTGGAGAAATAGATTTGTTTGTTAGTGATGCTACATATGTTAGATACCATCCATCCAGCCGTCACCTGTTTTAGTGCATATATATATTATGATACATTGAGGACCTCAGTGCAAAGAGTTCTTGTGGGGTGGGGTGGGGGGGGACCTAGGAAATGGGATGAGGAGAGGAGTGAGGGTGGGGTGGAGGAAGAGCTGGAAGGATTTGGTTTATTCTTTTCTGTTATTTCCATTTTTTACCTATTATCATAAGAAAGCTTCACAGAAAAAAGAAAAAAACAACCCAAAAACCTCTACTTATGAGTACGGCAAAAAAATGAAAGGCTACAATATACCAGATCTTCCAGCCCCATCAAATGGGAAAGCACTTTTTGCACGCCAGTCTTCAAACAAAAGGCTCGATGACAAAAAGTAACATTATACCTTGGACTTCACTAACATTTAACAGCTGGTAATCTTTTTTTTTTCTTCCGACTGAAAAGCACTGTACAGTCAGCTATGAAGAGACTGTGTTAGGTTAATTTCTTCCAAGCAAAATAAGTAGGAAAATTATCTTCAATCGAAGTTTTTAACAGAATTAAAGACATATCATCACTGTCGCAAGCAATCCACTTGCAGATAAATCTTGAGAATTCTCACACCTTCCCAAAACTCTATCAAAGATGCATCTTTCAATATCACCAAAATGCAGTATTTTAGCAGAGAGATATTAGATCAGTAAAGTATGTCTTCTGTAATTCTGATCATCCTTCTCCCATCTCTGTCCCACACACGAGACAAGAGTTTGATTCACGGGGGGAGACAATTTTTATCATGCGTCTTGTCCTTTCTGCTGCGGTGTTGTGTCCCTTTCAGCCCGGGTTAGAAGCCTGTCTTCTAAATGGTCTAAGTTGTGTCAATGGGGGTGTAAAACTGCCTACATTAACACCCCCCCCGTCCCTCCCTGATAGGTCACACGATAAAGAGGACAATTATTTAAGGTAGCGTATTAATCATCCAGACGAGAAGTTGAAATCCTCTACAGCCTAAACCTTTTCTCCTAAATGTTTCACTTTTCACACTCCGAAAAAAAAGAAAAAAAAAAACCAACTTACGGTGCTACATGTAAGTGGGGCACGGACATATCTGGCTCGTGTTTTTCAACAGAGCCAACAAAGGCTTGAAAAACAATAAAACAGTAAAATCAACACGAGGTTAAATGCTAAAACATAAAATATTTTTTAAAAACAAAAAACGAGTGAACAAAAAACAAAAAAACCCCAATGACAAAGGAGCATGCTTCAAACCAAGGATGGTCAATCTGGAAAACAGCAGTAAACCAAAATAAAATAAAATCCCCTACTTTTTTTTTCTATAAGAGCAACCTGTCTACACAAAAACCCATCTAGACCGAAGAAAATCCAGCGGTCCAGCAGATTTCGGTTAAAAGAGACTCCAATGTAGAAAAATAGGGATGTAGTAATATAGTACTGACGGTGATAAAACAAGTATTAATTATTTTACATGAAATCATGACAGTGATTAACATATCTGAGTGCAAATATGTATAGTATCACCACACATGAAACACGAGTAACAATGGATGACCTAATGACCTGGCACTACCCAGTGAATTATTGTCAAATTTGGAGTAACTCATTTTTCTTGTGACAGTGACCAAATGAGGAGTCCATGAGAAAAACGAGAATTGAGAAAAACGAGAATAGTCACAAACTGAAAATCGTGAGGGAGTTCAAAATACACTTGTTGACTCATAACTGTATTTCTGTTCAACAGTTGGTTTATTATTGTTGTTCGATTTCCCCGTTTAATAAACATGACAATAAATCATCAGTCAAAGGAGTAATATGAAGCTATGAGTCCACAAGCTTTTAAAACAGACACCCTCACAATTTCCAGTTTGTGACTGTGCCTGTTTTTCCAGTGGACGTCTCAAATATATTTCCTGTTTCCTTGTCCTAACTCACGCATCCATCACCATGTTATGTATACAAAGAGAAAAAGTTAAAACCAAAAATGTCGTATGAAATAAGATAATTAGAGGGTACAATAGAATAGAATATCTCATATAATTTAAAGTGCCCCATCACTTGTCAGAACAGTAGGCTATGGAGAAAGTGTGAGGAAATTGAGCCTACGAGTTGTAGTTTCTCCGTTCCCTTGTTATTCACACACACAAAAAAAAAATAATTAAAAAATATAAGTAGCAAAGAGAACAGATGATCAGAAAGAGTTGTTGTACTTACCACTCCTGAACACCCACTAACCACCCACTTTCCCTCTATGTGTTGTTTATTTATTCATCATAAAAACACTGCCAAAGTCATCCACCTGTCTAAAACAACCGCTTTTCATCTCTAAATCAAGTGGCTATCTTGGACAAATTCCACCGTATCGTATCAATAACGTAAATGTCATCATCAAATACCTTTGCTTTCCGCAGCCCCGGTAGAGTCCTGCTTGCCTGAAAGCTTCCCTCCGACAGTGCTGTTGTCCACGTTGCTGCGCGAGGTGCGACTGCTGATGCTGCTGCGTGCCGAGGGGCTGTTGCTGAGAGAGAACAGCGACTCGGCGCTCTTTGCGCTGCGTAGATGTCGCTTCCAATTGTGCACGTCTTCCTCCGTCAGAGCCTTAGCCTGCGCCGGGCCCAAGGCCACGGGCTCTGTACACACAAACAGATGTCTCAGTTAGTAATGATTAAAATCATAATAGTAATAATAATGATAATAATAGTAATAAAAGTAATTATAAAAATATTTATAATCATTAGCATTTGTATAGCACATATCCCTACTCGAAAGCAAGCTCTATGTGCTTTACACTATATTATTACCCCAGCAGACCATAGAACACTCAGAAACATTCTCAGCTTCCCCGAAAGCATACAGTGCAAGCTGATTAAGCGCTCAAACACTAACAAACTGACAAGAACATCTTATATGGCCCAACACATTTAATTTTATGTCCATATAAAAACACATTTAGGTGTTGATTTTACTTTTAAAAATGTTGATCAAAGGCACATAAAAAGTAAAATTGTTGTTTCCAATGGCACTCTAGCTTTGGAAGTCACCAAACTTTGACAGCCGTTTCCTCGCTTATTTTACCTCTGACACAAGAGGACCCCAACCTCCTTCAATCACAGATTTTCCGACAACTGTTCAAGATAAATGGGTATTTTTTTCCCCAAAAAGTGAGACAAATGAACAGACTGATGATATCAACAACTACATTACCCTAAAAATTGACGAATGCCCGATTCCACCGCTCAAAACAAAAAAGGTCTCCTCCTCACAATCTACAAAATGCCAGAAGCGGCCAATCATTGCTTTCCATCCTACCTTGACCACTTCCTTTCCGAGATTTCTTTACGCTGCCGGACCGCGGTTTGGAGAAGATGGACTTCCAGCCCCCTCCTCCCACGTTGCCTGTCCCGTTGGTCGTCTGCGACGACTTTTTCCCCGAGGCTGGCTTGTTTTCTTTTGAGGAGCTCGGGACCTTTTTCCTGTGCAACAAAGAAACAATCAAATTTTTTGTTGAGTATTAGAATTTTGCGGCATTTGCAACATAGTTGGGTCATATAAATGCTGAAGATTAGAGAGACAAACATACGAAAAAAGGAGGAGGGACCAGGACAATAGATGTTTGACAGGAAAGAAGAAGCTAACCACACCAAAGCACCCGCCAACCACCTTCAAAGAAACTTGATATTTGCACATCCAGCCCAAAATAGTGTTAAAAGAAACAAAGAAATCTGATATTTTGTACATCTCAAGGTAGTGTTAAAAGAAACAAAGAAATAATATTTACACACCATCATCTAAACACAGTGACAATGTGGGACGATTCCCACTTTAGGGACGTATCGGGCACTTTTGTAGCGACCAGAAACACACCAAAGGCAATGTTGTAGCTCATTTTGAATCTACATACACAACCCAGAAACACAAGACTGAACACTTCATAGACTACATGTCGTTTTTTAACCTTTTTAAGGCTAAGAAAAGAGAAAATGCATTGGGAAAATCTGTAAGGGATAACGAAGTTAAGCTTCCTGAAACGTTCGATAGACCAGAATTTGCGTCTTCAAAGAGTTAAGCATTTGAATGTTACACTATAAACCCAGGTAAAGAAATTTTGTCACAAATTTTTTTTGTAAAACCAAAGAGGCCATTCTCAATGATCCCTTCTAAAACATGTGACATTGAGCTTAGTTAGGCAAGTTTTGTGGTAATTAATAAAAGTTTTATGGCATTTGCAACACAACAGCGTCACATAAGAGCCACAGATATTAGAGGTGTGACAAGAGAGTAACAAACACAAAAAAGAATGAAGAATGATAAGGACGACAGACGTTTGGCTTGGTAGAAAAGAAGGAGCAATCCACATCAGAGCACCCGCCAAACACCGACGAAGTTAGGCTGGCGTTAATCATATCAGTTAAGTCAAAAAGCCAACTTTGCAACACAAAAAAAAAAAAATAGTCAAAAGTGATAAAATACAGAAAAACCTGAGAATGCAAACTTAACGGAACAAGAGAATTTAAAGCAAAAAACCCAAACAGCCCAACTTGTTAATCTGGAACAAAAACACGGCAAAAAAAAAACAGGCCGGAAGATAAGGCGTTATTTATACTCGAACGTGCTGCCGGGCGCCAGGAGAAACTTGGAAGGGAGCAAGAAGTGACCCAATCTGGCGTATTTAGGACAGGATGCAGCAGACAGTAGGGGTACGTGCAAACGAGACTTTGGTCTTGTCAGAGATGTGGGACAGAAACGGATGGCAACATCATCATTTACGTGCTCGTAATTTAATTTTTTTAAAAATGTCTTTATTGTTATTATCTATTTATTAATCAACGTATTTATTAATTTATCTTTCTTTATTTATGACTATTTTTTGGAGGGGGGGGGGGGGGGGGGGTATGGTTGATGTTCTTACTTGTATTATTTCCATTTGTTCAATCACTGAGGTGTAACTGACAGTGCAAACGATCAAGTCACAGAAGAGTTAAAGTACCCCACATTTACTAATCCTTCCTATACTGAGTCCTGTAATTTCCCAAATCTAAAAAGTCGAAGACAGCCACGAAACTGACAGTATTGTACATCATAATGTACGTATGTGTGTGCTAAATAAGGTATTAGTGTGTGTATGTATCTGAACTCACTTGTATCCCTGTAACTCAAAGACCATGTGGAATTATGTGGTATACGTGTGTATGTATCTTAAATAAGCTGTACGGTAAATCAATGACAGCGTATATGTGAGTGTGCATCTGATCTTTCTTGTAACCCAGTACATTTATGACAGTATTGTTTATGTGAGTATGTATCAAAACTTAATTGATTCCTGATAAACTAATAACCGCGTGACGTACATGTGTATGCACCTGAACTCATAGGTATCCCAGTAAATCGACAGTATGGTATATGTATCTCGATACATAATATAAGAATTTGTGAGGTATTCATGGGCATGAATCTGAACGTACTTGTATCCCGGTAGATCTATGACCGTGTGGTACTTGGATGGAAGGTTCTTGGGTCCGCCCCCGACGTCGATAAACTTCTGGCTGGGTGCCAGGTGCGTCATGAAAGCCCGCTCCCGGGCCTCCTCCAGCGACAGCAGACGGGTGGGTGTGGAGATGGCCAGAGACTTGGGCCGCGGCTTTTTCTGGTCTGTGGATTACAACAAAATAACACAAGTGATCATAATAATGATTTTCATAATAAAAATAACAATAATGATATAAATAATAACAATAACAACAATAATAATACAGTGATTATAACAATAATGATACTACTACTACTATTACTAATAATAATAATGATAATGACGATGATAACAATAATAATAATAATAATAATTACAATGATGAAAATAATAATAATAATAATACTGGTGAAAATAATAATAATAATAATAATAATAATAATGATGATGATAATAATAATAGTGAAAAAAACCAAATAAATAATAATAATAATAATAATACTAATACTATTTTCATTTATATATAGCACATACCCACACTCTGCTGCAATATGCTCTATGTGCTTTACAACTATTATTGCCCCAGCAGACCGAGGAACACTTAAAAACATTTTGGGCTTCCTCAGAGGCATATAATACAAGTTGTGGACTGCATGAGCTCAAACACTACACTACAAAAAAAGGAAAAGATCTGTCCGGATGTTAGAGAATACCAGCAGTGATAAACATGAGTGACATTGAGCTCTCTATTAGACACCCGCCCCCAAATCAGAGGAAATCCAACTTTTAATTACTACCTTCAGGCCTACCCCTGCTTCGTTTGCCTTCAATTTTGCCAAGGCAAGCTAGATGTTCGAGACCCTTATGTCTATTTAGGTGTCCCAAAAACTTCATTTGTCGCCTCCTCATTGTTTTTAACATTGAGCGTCCCTCGTGGGCTTCATCAAGCACTACTTCATTTGATTTCTTTTCCTTCCATGATATTCTTAGCAGTGTTCTAAGAAACCACGTTTCTATTTTATTTTCACTGTCTTTAACTCATTCGCTACGTATTATTTTCAGCTTGTGGACGAATTTTTTTGGGAGGGCGAAATGAGATGATGACTAGTGCGCAGTTCACAGGTCTTGGGGGCCATAAATTCAAATAAATATCAACATATTATATACCAACATTTTCAGTATGGTTTGTAGAATACATCTGTATTGTTTATTTGAGTATATTTCAACTTTGGTTCCTGTAAGAGGCGATTATGCAACACAATTGTGATTGGCTGCAGATAAAATTTGAAAACAAAAAATTAATAATCTCATATGAAACTCAAAAAATATGTTTGCACCTAGTCAAATTATACATCAAAATAACCATAATTGTATATAGAACAGGAAAATATTGAAAAATGAGCAGTTATTTACATACATTCCATAATATTTGTACATTTGGATCATAACCTCCGATATTGAAAAAACAATTTTTAAAAATAATTTTGGAAAAAGGATCCCAAACAGAAAAAAGCACTCGTATCTTATATGGAATTACTCAGAATTGCATTTGGAATAAACCAATACATGTCTTGGGTGGTACTTTTTTGAGTAAATTCACCAAAAAGTAGTGATTTTGGGGAGAAAAATAATATTTCGACTATAAAATTTAGATCTAGGCCTAGATCTAGCACTCAAAATTATTGATTTCTCAATTACAGTGCACAGGCAAATTGAGTCCAGTAGTATCAATTTTATAAAGAAGAGTCCTACATTTCTTTAGTGAGCAAAATAATGATACATTTTGTTGTGTAAAATTACTAAGACTGGTGTCTGGGCTATAATTTGGGCTTCGCGATAAAACAATGTCGCATAAACTACGAAATCGTGTTTCAAAACTGAATCAAAACTTCAGATTTTCGGTGGAAACGTTTGACCCGGAAGTCAACTTTATATTATGACCTTTATTTTAACATGGATATGTGGATTGGAATAGAAATCAAGCTAAAATTGAACGTCGGTTCTCGAGCCGCCGGGGGCTTAGCGTATGGACGGCACTTTAGCCGCGCCGCCCCCCACGGCTCGGCGTAGCGAATGAGTTAATGACTGTCCAGCATTCACAGACATATCAAAGGGTTGGCCATACATAGCCTTTCAGAACTTTCATTTTGAGTCATTGAGGTGTTTTTATTTTTCAGGTCTTACTTTAATATAACAATGCTGTCAGTGAGGATCACCCATCAAAGAGGACAGCTTTTCTCTTAAACAACAGGTTGTCATCTTAGACACGTTTTATTTAATATAACAAGACCGTGCAGAGGACTATCTGTTGTTTATGATGACCGATGACCATTTATCTCCTCAACAAAAGGTGGTCGTCTTAGACAGATTCGCCTTCCAATAAATGACCCCGTCCAAGAGGACTACCCAATGTTAAAGATGACAATTTATCTCTTCTATTACAGGTGGCCACCTCAGACAGGTCCGACTTAAATATTATAACGCCACTGTCCAAGAGGACCATAAGTTTAAGAATACTATTCTCCTCAACAATGGATCATCATCTTAGACAGGTTCAACTTCAATATAAATACCCTACCCAAGAGGATCACTCATTGTTTACGATGGTCATTTATCTCCTAAACTACGGGCAGTCGTCTCAGAGACATTCGACTTTAACATAACCACACAGTCCAGGAAGACCATAAATTTAAGAACTTCATTTCTCTTCTTGACAATGGGTGGTCGTCTTAAGACAGGTTCCACTACAGGAAAAGCAACAAGACTCACTGCCGTTGTCCTGCGAGCCGTAGCTGGGCATCTTGTCGCTGAAGATGATGTCGGAGTAACAGATGAGGCACTCGGTGACCACAGCCTGGATACCCACGCCCTGGAGGGCCGCCGCCCCGCCCCCTGCC
>NW_004797648.1:621540-631540 GCF_000002075.1 Aplysia californica | reverse complement strand
TAACAAGGGAGTAACAAAAACAAAAAAGAAAGAGGAGAGATGAGGAAGATAGATAGAAGATAGGAAAGAAGCAGCTAACCACACCAGTGCTAGCAAAAGTCATCCCTAAGAAACTAACAACCATGAGTTTGGCATTCTCGTGTAAAAACCGAAAGGCCTAAATATCCTATGGCTAAACACACTTTACCGTATTCGAGTATTGTAAAACAACGAATACGAATTTTACAGTAATAAACACTTCCGGTCCTTAATGTAAACATTGATGTCTGTCTTGATTCAGTTCTGTCCATCGTCCGACAGTAGCCACAGGACACCACAAGGAGCAAGCTTTGTCTTACCTGAGCTTCTGTATGTTGGAGGTTATGCCTGAGAGACGATAGATGCCATGGACAATTCCGTACTCCTCTATGATGTCTGTACAGCTCTTTAGCAACAAGGGCACTGGGGGAGAAGGAAGGAAATTAAGAAAAAAAAAACAAATGAGATAAGATAAGAGTAATTTGTATGGTGTGTTCTTTAATCAGAATCTCACTATGTGCATTTTTTGGGTGTTTTTTGGTGCATCAGTTTAGCCATAATTCTGCATTGTACATCCTTTTGGGCCTGTTCAGGATTAGTCACAATACAATTTCTATTATTCTTCTTATTATGGCACTGTAATTATTATCTCAAATATTATTTTTACCCGTCTGCTGGGACATTTCAGTAACCCACTTTCAGCACTTTATAAGGACCCCCGGGCAAGTGTTGAGTTCCTGCGTGCTGTCGGATCGCTGACCGTATATGAAGCCACAGCTCCAGAAGAGAGAGAGAGAGAGAAATATTATTTTTATTATCATTATTATTATTATTATCATCATTGCTATTATTGACCAGGTATTGGCATATTGGTTTGGTGCACACATACAAACACAAATACACACACACACACACACACAGATGCCTACCATCATGCCCGGAGTTGAGTAAATGTTCCCCGAGATCACAGCCAAAAACGCGTTCCTTCACAATGCCGGACTGCTTGAGCTGATTCCTGGGCGGCCGGTGGGAAAAGAAGGTACGAAGGAACGACAGAAGTTTCCCGTGCTTCCTCATCACTGCACAAATCACCGCATTCCATCAGTCGAGAGGAGGGTCAACATCAGGACGATGATGGAGGGAGGGGGGAAAAAACAGAGAAAAAAAGTGAAAAAGATTGCAAAAATTCGAGACAGAATAGATATCTGTAAACTTGATCTCTCCTTCTTCCTTTATTTGTAATATTACTCTCCAGTTATACCTCTATTCTTTGGCACTTGTACGACCCATTTAGTAGCAAGTGCCATACACTTCATACTAAACTAAAACTAAAACTAAACAGCATATTGAAAATTTCTTGTTTGAAAACCTCCTGTTATATTTTTCTGAGCTTTTAGTCCACAAAAACTGTTTATCAATACTCAAATAATTAATGGTCACATGCTACATAAAATATCAGTTGTACTGTAGGTTGAAGAACCAGCACTCGGCTACTTCTTAGAGATCTAGCAATGGAGGGCAAAGAAGAGGATTTCGGGAAATCATTACACCCCCCCCCCCATACTGACATCATGATCACCCTGCCCCTGCCTACAAGAAACAGAAGAGCTGACAACACAGCCACATTACGTTATGAAACAATCCACTTTTTAATACATCATAGAACAAAACAACTGATGGTACAGATCCTAGTCATAAAGCTTTCCACTTGTTATGTCAAACTGAACGCGTTAGGCGTTAACAGCTCATGAACAAAGAAAACCGAGCTCAACTGTTTAAAGTGTAAAACAACTATTGAAATAAAACCTTCATTGTTTTTGGTTTTTTTCTTTAATGCCAGCCTTCTGGAAAATTCTTTTGTGCCCACTCGAATCTTTGATAAGAAACTCAGAATGTTGAATGAACAGTTAACAAATCAAGGCAATAATTTGGCTCCGATAATATTAACTTTGCAATGTCCATCACAAGATGAAACATATAACTTTTTCCCCCTCTGCGGCAAGTAAATACAAAGGCAGCATTAACAGCTTTTTCCACGCCAGTTAAGTGTTCCTTCAACAACACAAATAATTTACCACTCAGGACAATTCACACACCTGCTAGTAATAAGAAATGAATAAATCTATGTATTGAAGACAAGATGTTAGAAATTTTTTTTTCAAAATAAATAAAAAGAAAATAATAACCAGACAACAAAAATATAAAATATAAAAAAAAGATGCAATCCAACACAAAAAAGTTCCAACCGAATGGACACAGAATAATAAGCTCCTTGCACCATGAATGTACCATCCGGAAGTATACGAGACAAACATGCTACGATATTAGTAGTCAGACTGGTAGACACACTCTCTCTACTCTCCGACCGATGTTAACACCAATTCTGTTTTTGAATGCATCACAAAAACCAGTAGTTACTTTAGTAACAGAACGTTCATACTTTTAGTAATGTCTTGTGCAACTACTACTCAATGATTGCTACGAGTTATCATGCTGCAGATTGGTCATCATTAGTCATTGCCTCATCGCAAGTCATGGGAGAAGTTTTGGGTGGGTTAATGGAGAAATAAAAACCCACAAAAAAATGTAAAAGAAAAAAAAAAGGCCAAACTCAACAAAACCAGAGGTCATAATACACTTGAATTATCACCGCAAAAGTCAAAGTAAATGGAATTCACAATCTGATTATATTAAGAGTAAACACTCATAATCTAACAATAAAACTAAAATTTTCTTCCAGCAACACAGTATCACCCCCGCACTGCCAGGCAAACACAGTGTAAAACATTTCTCTTTCTCTCTCTTTACCTCTGACATTAATTTGTACCTCAAAAACATCAGCAATCATTTGAGTGTATAGGCGTGAAACAAATATTTCTTCTTTTTTTTTTATGTGTTCGCATTTATTCATGATGCAAAGGGTCTCTCAAACAAACGACCAAAAGTAACAAACAAATCAAAGAAACTGAAAATGTTGGACAAACCACCATGGATACCTAGTACCAATCTTTAACCTAGTGCTAATCTTTAACCTAGTGCTAATCTTTAACCTAGTGCTAATCTTTAACCTAGTGCTAATCCTCAACCTAGTGCTAATCTTTAACCTAGTGCTAATCTTTAACCTAGTGCTAATCTTTAAAATTGTCACAAAGAAATATCTTCAGGTCGAGACCTATTACGAGTGACACTCTATGCATAATGTATTGCTATGATCAATTACAACTCCAAAATGACAATTACTGTACTTATACAATAAGCGGGTGGGTGGTTGGTGGGTACACTGGTGTGGTCTCCTCCTTCTTTCCTATCAAACATCTATCGTCCTTATCTCTCCTCCTTTTTGTGAGAATGTTAATCTCTTCAAACTTCTGTAATCTCCAGACGACCTAAATAGTGTTGCAAGAGCAGTGCAACTCTTACTGAAACTAAACATAATAAGGTGACTGCACCTTGTTCGTATAAAACTTTGTAGGCAGGGGAATGTGATGGTCAGCAGTAAGCATGGCAGAGGGAGTAGGGAGTTGCAGTTATTAGGCATGTCATTATGTGGGACTGGGGGAGGGAACATTGTCCAAAGCGTTGTGTGTGAGGACCGAGGCAGTTATTGTTTCCGAATGATTTAAACTGGCTGAGGGTGTTTCACTTCACCGTACAGAGTTAATATTGTCACATTGTCAGGAGGTTTCACTAGTTACAAATGACTTAAACCACCGGGGGGTGGGGGTGGGGGGGGGGGGGGGGGGGGGTTGCTGGTACTGAGCGGGATAATATTATTATCAGCAGTGTCTGGACATGTACTGTGGGGGGTTAACGCTATCCAGGAGGTATATATATCTGTGAGTTTACCGTCTGTGACATGCTCGCTTCTCGGCTCAGTCCAGGCTGAAAACACAAGCCACACACAGGAACGTGTTGTCAGATGTTCTTCCATATGTGCCGAATAACAGTTTCTGTATACCCCTCCACCCCTCGTCACACATTTCTCTCTCTCTATCCTTTCTCCCTTTTCCTACTCTCAACAGTGGGAATATTTCTCTTTTTTTTCCACATACTTTAATCCATTAAAAGACATTTTTATCTGTCTCAGGCTGATTCTTTAAAGTGAGGCTTATGGAAAGGAAAATAAAACTGCTATTGCAGAGACAGTCAAATTCTTGTTTACATGTGAACATTTCAAGACGGGGAAATGAAACCACTTTTTGCGGCATAGCAAAGGGGAGCACATCTTAAAACGTTAAAAGGCAGGGTAAAATGAATAAAAATTTCGAGCTCACTCTCAGTAACCTAATCTGTATACCAAGACGATAATAATGATAGTTAGCTTCAACCCCCCAACCCTCGACACAAAACAACAAAAAAAAAAAGAAAAAAAAAGAAAAAAAAAGAGAGAAATTCCTTCCTGAAAGACAGTAATATACAGTAGACATTCAATTCTATAATTCAAAAGAATCATAAAACAGTTTAGAGCTTGTCTGTGTGGGTGTGGCGTTGCATGGAGAGAAATAAAACACATATTTTAAACAAACTCGCCCCCCACCCTCCCTTAATAAAAATTTGAATACAGAGATTCCGTATTGCACAGTACATATTCAATCTTATGTTTCAAGAGACTCTTAAAATAGTTGAGAGCTTGTCTGTGTGGGTGTGAGGTGAGAGTGGAAGGGAGGTGAATAAAGGTATGAGGAGGCTGGGGATGCCAGGGACAGGGACAACAAGGACATTGTAACAGCCCGTCCAACTACACAGATCGGCCATTTTGAAATTGGACGATTCACCATCTGACCTCATTGACAGAGTGGGTGAAATAGACGATGCAAAGCAACCATTAAAAATAAAAACAACAAACAAACCCCCCCCCCCAGAACTAAGCCCAGGTGTGAAAGAGGGGAAAGTAGAAGACACGAATTTGTCATTTTGAGGACGAAACACCTCACCCAGGCGAGAAAGGAGAACAGAGGGGAAACACAGCAGAGATGATCCACGAATGAAAATCACTCGAAGCGGTATATCTCAGGGCATACATGAGATCATTGACCTTATTTCAACATGACAGGAGTTGTCGCATCTCTGGCACATGTGTGCTGTGTGATGAGCACGCGGCCAAACACGCTTGTATTCTGACTGGCTATCTGTCTGTGACGTGCTGAGCATGTGGCCAAACACACATGTAATCCGACTGACTATGTGTCCCCATCTTGTCTGTGATATGACTACACACAAGTCAAGCACACGTGCATTTTGTACACAAGCTTTTCATTCAGGCAGCCAAATGCAGACACAAAAGGCAGACAAATATGTGTATGGGACAAAAACAATCAAAACCCGTACAGGTTGTCTTCCGAACACAACACAGACAGGCAGACAAACAGACCAGCAGAGAGTGGGTTCAAAACCCCAAACAAACAGCCATCTCAACACATGACAACAGGAAGACAGGCAACACTGCCGGCCAGTCAAAACACACCACCCAGCTCAAATTTGGCAGTGCCTGCAGATGATCTAAACTACCAACACTTCTGTAATTTTCTCCCTATTGAACCAAATGCATACACTTTGATGAGAAAATCTTGCAACTTTCTTTCTATTAAAGCATGTTGATTCTGACGGTACCATCTAAATTACAACTATGTACCATGCAGTCACTTTCTCGGCATCAAACCAAGTACGCAGACTCTGACAAGACCATTAAAAATCACCAAAGACTCTGCAAGGACCACCTAAACTACCACAGATCGGTGAGACAATCGTGTAACATTCTCTCTGTCAAACCAAGTATGCAGACTCCAGTGGGACCATATAAACTGTCATAAACTTTGATAGGACAGTCTAAACTATCATCCCGTAGCTTTCTCTTCATCAAACCAAGTACTGTGGTCCTGAACAGACAGCTCAAAAGCTCAGAAGGTATCAGCAACCTCAAGACACAGAAAGACTTGAAAGAATGTGGCCCAATAAAAACAAATGGAAAAGTCACTTAAAAGAGCTCTAAAATAACACGCGACAGGTAGACAGGTGAGGTTCAGCAGTCCCTTACACAAAAAAAATACTGGTAAGCCTAAACATTTGCTGACAAGATGGAAGTCGCAGGGGCTATTTGGTTCTCACTGAGTGTTAGGTAGGCATCATAAGACAAAAACGTTTGCATTCTCAGACACACAAGGTTCCAATGGCCATAGCAAAAGCCATGTCTTCTTATATTTTACCAACATTTCTTCTATTTTGCTTAAGAAATATTCTCCTGTATACATGCATTGGTCATCGTCAGACTAGGATGGATGGATGAACTAACATGTGAGTCAGCGTGGTGGAATCAGGCTCTCGTCAAAATAATGAAATCAAAGAAAACAGCAGTTTTCTCCCTGCTTAGCAATTTTTATCAAATTTTTGTGTTTTGGCTCAACACCTTTTATGTCCATTTACAAACTCATTCCTTTGAGGATTTCACCTAAAAATGTTGATTAAAGGCAAAAAATATAAATTTACAGTTTCCATGGACTCTCCAGCTTTGGAATTTACCAGCTTTGGCGGCCATTTTCTCGCTAATTTTACCTCTTAAATCAGGTGACCCCACCTCCTTCAATAGAAAATATCTCCACTTCTATTGAAGATGGATGGGTAATTTTTTCATTGAAAGCAAGACTAATGAACAAGCTTTAGGATGATACCAATAACTCAATATGCCCAAAAATTGACGAGAGCCTGATTCCACCATGCTGCCTCACATATCTTTATGATTAGTCAATCGGAAATATTACAGGGGGAGGCAACAAAAAAAAACCCATTTAATACTATCAGGGACGCAACTGAGATTTTATTTTTAAAATAATCTAAAAGTTACGAAGTTGCATTCGCAGGCAGACAGATAGTTAATAGACACTCAACTAGTATGGGGTTAAACAGAACGCAGATGCTGATAATGTATACGACTCGACTCATCTGTCAAAACAACAGGTCTCATGGCTCACATGGCCTTTGAGAAGAAGGCTCAGTCTTTGCGGAGATCTATTAAAAAACCCACAAATCATCTTCAACTTGCTACAGTCCTGAAGGGATGGATTTATCCACAAGGGATGGATATGAATTTAAGCCTGAGGGACGGATAATTTATCCCCGATGGATGGATATGGACTTTTCCCAGCAGGGTGGACATAGAATTGACTTATCCAGGAGGGACGCATTTCTGTGAAAATAACGGGAATATCGGGGAACAAAAACACCCGGGGAAAAAACGTCATGGTTGTATTATTCCAAGGACACACAGCAAGCAGCAACGGCAGGCCAGTAGTATCATGGGTGCATTCCAAACCCAGGTAAGTAGTAGTCATCCCAAGACACTAACACAAGAGCAAGCAAAAGAGGAAGACCGACTGACTGTTGGGCGAGGAACCTGGGGCCGAGGTACCCGGCGGCAAGGTGAAGGTCAGCGGCACCGACGACCCCAAGCCGGCGTAGGTCATGGCTGCGAAACGACTGGAGGAGGAGGAAGAGGCTGATGACAGAGATGATGGGGAGGGGGAGGGGGGGCAGGACGGTGGGAGCCGGGGGTTGGGGGGAGTGTGGGGCAGGTGGTGGGGGTGAGGGGGGTGGGTGGCGGCCCTATTGGTGGAGGCAGGGGTGTGGTGATGATGGTGCTGGTGTTGTTGTTGGTGTGTGCTGGCAGTGGAACTAGCAGAACCAGCGGTGGTGGTTGCGGTGGTTGTGGGAGAGGGAGTGGGAGTGGGAGAGGTCACAGAAGAGGGAGCCTCTTCCACCTTGCTCTCACAGGGTTTTCTGGCGGCGGCTGCTGAGGCCACGGGCTCCGGGATGCGAGAGACGACGGCAGACGGCACCTTGTCCCCGATCACCTCCACGCACTCGCTGGGGAAGAAGCCAACCTGGCGAGGAGAAAACACCAAAACATTTCATCAGTAAACCTGGCGACGAAAGACACCAAACAATTGATTTAAAAAATAACTAGTGAGATAATACTGTAAACGGACAGATTGAAAAAACTAAAACAGGCCAGAGGGCGACCTAGAAAGACCTGAACAGATGGAGTCAGGAAAACGTTAACAACTTGTGGCATCCCCCACACCCAAGCTCTCCAGCTGGTGGCAGAGAGACGTCTGTTTCATCCCGCGAAACCCAAAACGGTACAAGCGGTGGATAAAAGTAAAGTAAAGTAAAACCAATAATTAGTCCAATTTAGTGATGTGTACATCACTCTCAGTCTCAGGTTTCATATCGAAAGAAGGCTCCACAGCATAGTGGGGAAAATCCTCGCTCAGAGTTCAAAACAATGCAAACACACCAAACTACGACTTATTTACCTCAAAACCACGTTTTCCTCTCCACCAGATGGTGTCTTCGGCAGGTGGCATGTCGATGACGGAGATCATATCTCCCACCTGAGGGGAAAAACAAAATAAAACAAAACATTTTAGAGCCTTGTGTCGTCTCCTCTTTCCTTTTAGTAAGAGGTCTACAGCACTTGCAGCGGGATAAAGTAATAACAATTTTTTTTTAAAACAATGAAATAAAATAAACAAAAAAACCAAAAAAAACAAACAAAAACAACAACCCAACAACAGAAAAAAACCCAACGACAACAACAAAAAACAAACAACAAACTAAAAACTTAAAAAAACAAAAACAAACAAAGAACAGACAAAACAAAACAAACCAAACCAGTACCAACCTGCAGAGAGATCTCATCGGCTGCCTGTGCGTTGTACCGTTTGACCACGTGAGCGGCGGCGATGGCCGGGGTGTTGATGCCTGAGTCGTCTGTGGCCACCAGACGATGGCCCCGGTTGTCCATCTGGGAGGGAAAAAAAGGGGTTTTTATTTTTTTTTTGGTGGGGGGTTTCAAACCAAGAAACACAAAAGTTCTGCATTTTTGTATTTGTACACTTTAAACACGAAAAGAAAGACAAAGAATCGGTTGTGCGTAAGTCCTACACCTCAATAAACACAAATATTTTGTTTCTATACAAGTTCTACAATCTAAGAAACACATATATATTGTTTTTGTACAAGTTCTACATTCTAAGAAACACATATATTTTGTTTTTGTACAAGTTCTACATTCTAAGAAACACATATATTTTGTTTTTGTACAAGTTTTACATTCTAAGAAACACATATATTTTATTTTTGTACAAGTTGTACATGACAAGATCAAGAAACATGAAAGTCTTTCTTTTTTGCACATGTTTTATACACACACGAAAAAAAACCCCAACACATTTAGTTTTCATACAAGTTTTACACAACAAAAAACATGACTTTTGTGAAAAAAAAAAGAAACAAAAAAGAAGGACTCGAACCTCCATCCAGCTGAGAACAGAGCCACAGTTGACCATGCCGCCGGCCAGCTCGGAGAAATGCCCCAGGTAGCTCTGCAGGATAGACTGCACCTCCTGGAAAGACAAACAACAAAACACAAAAATATAGTTACAATATTGGTAATTTTGTAGATGTTGTGTGCCCCCATCAACACAATTTACATCGTTCAGGAGACGGGCTGCTTCAGCTCTGCTTGTCAAGGCCAAACCAGGGTGAGGGGGTGAGGGGGGGGTATAGCACAGAAAAAAGACCAAGATGCTCGATAAGAATCCTCCCAAAACGGAAATCGAACCCCAGCAGAAAGACAGGGATGCTCAAAAATAATTGTGAGGCAGCGTGGTGGAATCAGCCTCTCGTCAATTTTTTTGGGCATGTAGAGTTATTTGTATTGACTTAAAGCTTGTTCACTTGTCTTTATATGGATGGAAAAAAAATGTCCATTTATCTAGAATACAAGTCGAGATATTTGCGAAAGAAGGAGGTGGGGGTCACCTGTTTTGAGAGGTAAAATTAGGGCCAAAGATTAGTTATTTCTTTAGTTTAAGAGTCCATGGTAACTGAAAATTTACATTTTGCACCTCTTTAAATAAGTTTTTTTCCAGAAAAATCCACACTGAAATTAGTTCTTTAATGGGCATGAAAGGTGTTGGACAAA
>NW_004797648.1:617783-619240 GCF_000002075.1 Aplysia californica | reverse complement strand
GTGTATGTGTGTGTGTGTGTGCACGTGAGTGCGCGCGTGAGTGCGCGCGCGTGTGTGAACGTATCCATTTCTGTAGCGTCGAACACAGATGGACTGGAAACACAAAATGAACTGCTGCGTACATCTGGACAGACGATGAAAAGATTGTTTTGTCCGAGTAAAGTTAAGAACATCGACACAGCAACGATTTAAAAAAATTTTAGTAGAGTTTTTACGGCGCTCGGAACTGCATAAGGTCATAAGAGCGCTAAGGGGTGGGTGTCAACAGAGAAGTCCTTACAGGGAATCAGACTTACTCTGCTCACCTTCAACAGCACAATACGGTCTGCTTCGACTATCAAGGCACCCCGGAAATAGCGGTCACAATAGTGTGACAAACATACAAAAGAAGTAGAGGAAAATGACAATTATAGTAAGGATTAGGAAAGAAAAAGCAGCAGTTCCCGGTTGCAGATCAGGCACAGTTATGAGCGTGACATGATGCATCAGCCCATTTACAATTCTACTGTGCTTGAACGAGAAATGTCCCCCCCTTTGGGAATGGCCTAAAGACACTACAGTCAGTGGCACCGTCGCGGGGGGTACAGTAACGATCAATGAGTGAAGAGGAAAGAAAGACCAAACAACAGGACACAGTTTTCTTCTTTCAATCAGGGAACGGGAAAAGCAAGACACACGGACAAAGAGAAACAACAACAGAGCGAAAGAAAAAAAAGTAGGACCTAACAGTGACTCCTTCCAACAACTAACAAGGCAAAATGAATGTATAAAAAAATAAAAATAATAAAAATAAAAAATAGGACTACACAATAATTTAAAAAAAATGGAACAGTCAAGAATCAACGCCTCTACCACCCTACCAGAAACACAATTATAATGGAAAGCTCAATGTGACACTGAAATACGAGATTTAGTTTTAGTTTGAGTTCGAGTTTTACGGCAGTTGCAGTACAATTAAACTTTATAAGTGCCGAACATTTGAAGTTTTACAAGAGAGTTAGTTTAGTTTTAGTAGAGGTTTTACGGCGCTCGCAACTGCATAAGGTCATACTATGAGCCCCAGAAGATTAGAGATGTTACAAGAGAGTAACAAACATAAAAAAGAAGGGGAGATAGTTTAGTACAGGTTTTACGGCGCTGGCTACTGCATAAGGTCATATTTTATGAGCGGCAGAAGATTAGAGGTGTTACAAGAGAGTAACAAGCATAAAAAAGGAAGAAGAAGGGGAGATAAGGACGATAGATGTTTCAAAGGAAAGAAGAAGCAAACCACACCAGCGCACCCGCCAACCACCCACTACAAGAGTGTTACAAGAGTGTAACAAGCGCAAAAGAAAAGAAGGGGAGAGGATAAGGACGTGACAAGTTAGATTTGAAAAAGGGGGCAAAGCCTACCTGATCACCGCCAACCACCCATACCTTACTAAAGAGAAAGATGGACAACAAAAAAACCCAAC
>NW_004797648.1:611593-613105 GCF_000002075.1 Aplysia californica | reverse complement strand
ACAGACAGACAGACAGACAGACAGACAGACAGACAGACAGACAGACAGACAGACAAAGAATGGAACTTGTTTACACACGTTTTATTCGTATATGTAGGTTTCTGGCCTTACGATATCTAAGGGGTTAATGTAAGGGTTACGGTAGAACTAGGACTAGGGTAACGATACCTTGATACCCTAACCTTTTCTTAATCATCCAAATCCAGCAAATGAAAAACAAATAGTGCAGACCTGAAATATTGCTTTAGTTTTGGTAACGGATTCTATGTAGTTTGCAGTACAAGTAAGACAAATTATGAAAGCCAAATATAAGAGGTGTCACGAGAGAGTAACGAACAGTGAAAAGAAGGAGAATAAATCAAGACGATATGTCTTTTATGGGGAAATGTTGGCAAACCATACGAGGGCATCCGCCAAAAACTGACATTGTTGTGCTTGCTTTTTCAAAAATAGGACAACATAATCCAGATTTTAGTAAGTGTTACCGCACTTTAAAAAAACAATAAGTGATATAATATAAGTACAAGATATTTACAAACAAAAAAAGGAAGAAAGACAAGGACGTTAGCTGTTTCATAGGAAAGAAGGAGCAATCCAGACCAGAGGGCCCGCCAACAACCCACCTCCAGAAAACAAAATTTAAAAAATCTAGAGCAAGAGGTCCGAGATCAAACACGACCAAATCGACAAGGAATTATTTTATTTATGTTCTCAGTATCGATTCTCTTCGAAACAATTACAAAGTAATAAAGATCAACGATCAATTCAGAGAATAATAATTAACTCTATCTGTAAACCCCAGGATACTATTTGTAGAAAAAAACCCAACACAATAGAACAAACAAAAACCCCCCACAAAAAACAAACAACAAAAAAAACAACTTTGCAAACAAATGGCGATTACAAAAAAAAAAGATGAATAATAATATTTTTAAAATCTTTAAAAAAAAATCTGTAACAAGAATTCCGAGACTTAAAAACAATCAATATATTATATAATAAATACAATCCACTCTGTAATCTATCGTATATATCCAACCGCGTGCGGTTTCCAGAAGAAAGAACCAAAAAAGAAAACCAAAAAAGTGATAAAATCAAGAGTACCAGATTTCCGCGGATGGAAAAAAAACAAAACAAACAACAACCATGAATGACACGACATGGCTGTTGATACAAAGAAAGAGGTTGATGAATAATCAACACGAATTCTCACAGCAACACATCCAGGAAGGCGAGACAGCAGCAGACACAAAAACACACACACGCACGCACGCACGCTCTATCTAGCACCAGAAGGAAACGACGCGACTGTGTGTTTGAAAGGCCATGCACGGGCGCGCACGGGCACCGCCGAGGTGAGGTGGGGGCAAAAACTGGTGTGGTGAGTGAGTGAGTGAGTGAGGGAGTGAGAGAGTGTGTGTGTGTGTGTGTGTGTGAGTTAGAGTGTGGGTTCCTGCATGCATCACTTAGGCCTCGGCTAGACGTCGGCACAATTTACTCACAGGGGGATGA
>NW_004797648.1:609157-610997 GCF_000002075.1 Aplysia californica | reverse complement strand
ACACACACAGAACACACAGGTCACGTGAGTGAGTGAGCGAGCGAGCCAGTGAGTGTCACAGAATGTGAGAGGCAGCCAGCCAGGCCGACCTAGTTTATTATGCACGTCAATTACGGACACCAACAAGGACAGCTTTCTTTCATTCCTTATTCATTACCGTAGGAATCGTTTGGTTTTTTTTAGTTTTTTGCCAAATGAGAGGGTTGCTCACTTATTTTTATTTTAATGTTGTTGTTTGTTTGTTTTCCAGTAAGAGTTTTACGGTACTTGCTATATAAATAAGTCATTGAAGTGCCAAACAGAAGATTGGAGTCTCACTAAACAGTAACATTTATTTGTAGATGATGGATGTCTTAAAAGAAGCATTAGAAGAGAAGGAGCCAGCCACACCAGAGCACACGGTAACAACCCACTTTCCTGTTTTCACTTTGCCAGCAACCCCCATCCCTGTTTCATGTTCTTCTGCTTCTTCATCTACAAGCGGATTCTTCCCCGTTTTCCGTCATTGTTCCCCCAATCGAAAAAATGTAGACTCTTGGGTTAAAACTTGCGTGTAAAAGCCAAATCCACACACAACTGTGCTCTCGGCACACCCATTCTCAACAGGGGGCCCAGGTGGCCCAGAGGTTAAGGTGTTGGCCTCTCATTCAAAGGTCTCGGATTCGAATCCGGATAGCGACCGAAACATTTTCTTCTCTTAAATTGTCTCCTTTCACCTCCTTTCCTGCTCTTTTGCAATGTCCTGTTGTGTGCTTTTGTCTCCACTTTCTGCCCCCGCCCCTCACCTCCTTTGCCCCCTCCTCTGGGCTCCTCTTTCTGCAGCATTTATACAGCTACTCCTTGGCTCCTACTTACTGCTGTCTTTCAGCCACACCCCTGACCTTCTGGCACTAAAGATCTGCACCTAGCATACTCGGACAAGGGCAAAAAATATCGGAAGGCCCGTGTGCAAGTTGTGCACGACAAAGATCCCTTGGAGGTCTAAAATCGATAAGATCAGAGCAGGCTTGGGCCGCCACCCGGGCAAAATTCAAAATTTCCTACCAACTGAAAACGTTTAATGTGTCCCGCTCGCTCATATGACCCTATGCAGTTGCGAGCGCCGTAAAACACTCACAACCCCCCACCCCCTTCTGAACTCTCTCTCTCTATCTCTCTCTCTATCTATCTCTTTCTCATCCTGTCTCTCCAGGAAAAAAAATATGGGCTAGCTCCTTCCATCTCCTTCTACCATCCTCCCACCCCTACACTTTTTGCAATCCCCACACCCATCCCTCCCCTCCTCTCAGGCCGAGCGAGGGGAACGGGGTATAGCTGGGCAAAGAGTCGTTTTAGCAAAATCCGGACAATATGTTAGTGCACCTCTTCGGCAAATAATATGCTATGAACCGCTTCGGCAAATTGGTTTGCATCACTTCAACAAAATATGAACACCCACTTCGGCAAACGGGTCAGGAAAGTGAGGTTAAGAGTCAGAATTCGGACAATGTTTCATTGACAATTATCCGGTTATCCGGATAGATTACCCGGATTCTGCCCACCTCTAGAACGAGGTACGTGCGCGTGTCACGACAGGTAAGTGTGTGTGTGTGTGTGAGTGTGTCGGTGCACGCCGGAGAGGGTCAGGGGGTTATCCACGCGGGGTCAGAGGTTATCACACAGACTCACGCTTCACGGGATCGACAACGCTATCCTTTTACAGCTACCACCTCCCTACCCATCTCTGTTTCTCTCTGCTTCTATAAAATTGCTTCTCTCTTTCTCTATCTCTTTTTCTCTCTCTTTCTCCCTCTCTCTCTCTCTCTCTCTTTCTCTCCCCCCCTCCCCCCTCCCAGTAAGC
>NW_004797648.1:607793-609057 GCF_000002075.1 Aplysia californica | reverse complement strand
TGTGTTTACCTTTTTCTACCTTCTGGACAAGGCAGGAGTCAGTGCTCTACTCTGTGTGTGTGTCTATTAGTGTTTCCTTGTTAGATTGCATGTGTTTATATTGTTGTTCTACCTTCTGGACAAGGCAGGAGTCAGTGCTGCCTATGCGTGTGTGTGTGTGTCTATTAGTGTGTTGTTTCCTTCGTAGATTGCGTGTGTTTACCTTTTTCTACCTTCTGGACAAGGCAGGAGTCAGTGCTCTACTCTGTGTGTGTGTCTATTAGTGTTTCCTTGTTAGATTGCATGTGTTTATATTGTTGTTCTACCTTCTGGACAAGGCAGGAGTCAGTGCTGCGTGTGCGTGTGTGTGTGTGTCTATTAGTGTGTTGTTTCCTTCGTAGATTGCGTGTGTTTACCTTTTTCTACCTTCTGGACAAGGCAGGAGTCAGTGCTCTACTCTGTGTGTGTCTATTAGTGTGTTGGTTCCCTGTTAGATTGCGTGTGTTTAAATATATTGTTCTTCCTTCTGGACAAGGCAGGAGTCAGTGCTCTGTGTGTGTCTATTAGTGTGTTGTTTCCCTGTTAGATTGCGAGTGTACGTGTTTATTCTTCCAGGATGTACACGAGACAGAGATCAACTTGACGTAAGCCGATGTGTGTTTTTCCTCGGTTGACATTCGTTGGTGGTAACCACAGAGTTTACTCTCAGGTGGTAACTTTCTTCCCCTTTAACTGCCATTATATCGGAAACAGACTTCGGCGTTCAAGATTTGCCACTTATTTTATAAATCAGTTCGGATACTCTCATAAAAGCTATAGTTTTTCCGTCTGTTCTGTTCAAGATGTCTAAGTAAATTGTGCTTGGTCTTCCTCTGCCTCTTTTGCCTTTTGTGGAAGTTCTCGCGAGTGTTCTGGAGTGGAAGTTCTTACTAGTTTTTTGCAAGTTCTCTCAATAGTATTCTGGATTTGACTGATTTGTAATAATTTCCCTTTCACGTGCGATCGGATAAAAGGCTAATACTTTTTGTGGATTTCTCAACCTTTCTGGATTGGATGTGTTCAAGTTTAATGGGTGGATTTGTTTAGAATCTGATATTCCAGTGGGTGGATGGAGGGTGCCACTAGTAGTTGGTTGGTCCTACTATGACCATAATATGCAGTTGCGAGCACCGTAAGACTTCTACTTTTTTTTAAAAACATACGTCTTTACTGTCCCTCTGTTGTGTCTGTCTTTTTTTCCTTGCACCAAATGGTCATAACCGTGTGTGTGTGTGTGTGTGTGTGT
>NW_004797648.1:605887-607284 GCF_000002075.1 Aplysia californica | reverse complement strand
GGTGTATCTGTGGGTTGTGTGGTGGGTGTGTCTGTGGGTTGTGTGGTGGGTGTGGTTGGGTTGATCAGGTCCTGTGTTTGTTTCCTTGTTTGTCGGCGGGTGGTTGGAGGGTGACACTGGTAAATAATCCTACTTCTTTACTGTTCACTATGTATGTATGTTGCTTCTCTATCAATCGGTCTTGTTTTCCTTGCACTAGGTAGCCGTTATTGATGTGCTTGTTTCTTTACTTTACACTTTGTTCTTTCTATCAGTTGATCTTGTTTTCCCTAGCGCTAAATGACCGTTATTATTATTGATGAGCTTGTTTCGTTATTTTGTACCGTCCATCAATTGGTTTTTGTTCTCCAAGCGCTTGATAGCCGTTATTGATGAGCTTGTTTCTTTACTTTGTTCCGTCTGTCGATCGGTCTTGTTTTCCTAGCGCTAAATGGACGTTATTGTGTCGATGTATGTGCGTGTCTTTACTCCAACAAACTAACAAACAGACGGACGAACATTGTACGTGTGAGTAGATGTGGAGATGGACAGTTGAGTGCATGTATTGGGACAGTGTGTTTATTGACCTAGATGGCTCAGCGTGGTTTACCTTGTGCTGGGTGAACTTGTCGCGCGGTCGGGTGATTGGCGTGGGTGGTTGCTGGATATCCTTCTGAACCTTTCTTTAGCAAGCTCTGGGTTTGGGGTGTTTTGTTTGTGGGTTGTTGTGTTTTGTTTGGGGGGTGGGGGTTATGGGTAGTTGGCAGGTGTTTTGGTGTGGTTTTGCTTATTCTTTCCTATCAAACTTCTATCTCCCTTCTTTTATCCCTCATAAGGCGCGTTCATATGACCTTACGCAGTTGCGAGCGCCGTAAAACCCTATACTACTACTACTACCTCCCATGAGTGTGTCTGTGTGTGTGTATGTATGTGTGTGTGTGTGTGTGTATGCTTGCGTGTATGTTTCAATCCGTGTATATTATATCACAGATATGTCAATTTGAGCTCCCCGACTGTGTCTGTGTGCATGGACCGTGCACGTGTGCTTTCAACCGTCATCTCCTCCTCACCCTCCCCTCCCTTCCCCTCCCCTTCAACCTCTCGTTTCGATACAGCTATTCCGGCCTCATAGAGCGCTTGTGTTTGTACCTGTGTATCTGTCTGTCTGTCTGTCTGTCTATATGTGGGTGGGTGGCGGGTGCTCTGGTGTGGTTTGCTTCTTCTTTCCTATCAAACATCTATTGTCTTTATCTCCCCTTCTTCTTTTTTATGTTTGTTACTCCCTTGTAACAGCTCTAATCTTCTGGCGCTCATATGACCTTATGCATTTGCGAGCGCCGTGAAACCTCTACTAAAACTAAAACTGTCTGTCTGTCATGTACAAATCATGCACGTATGATCTCAATCTTTACCTCCCC
>NW_004797648.1:603677-605787 GCF_000002075.1 Aplysia californica | reverse complement strand
TGTGTGTGTGTCTATGAGTGTGTCACCGTGTGTGTGTGTGTGTGTGTGTCTATGAGTGTGTCACCGTGTGTGTGTGTGTGTGTGTGTCTATGAGTGTGTCACCGTGTGTGTGTGTGTGTGTGTCTATGAGTGTGTCACCGTGTGTGTGTCCCCCACAGAGACCTCGCTGCCCGGAACTGCCTGGTGGGGGAGCAAAATGTGATCAAGATCTCGGACTTCGGCATGTCTCGAGAGGAGCAGGAGTACACGGTGTCCACGGGGATGAAGCAGATCCCTGTCAAGTGGACCGCGCCGGAGGCTCTTAACTTTGGTCTGTGCTCATGACTGCTCTCCTTTTCTCCTTCTCTCCATCCCTCCATCTCTCCTTCTCTCCTTCTCTCCATCTCTCCTTCTCTCCATCCCTCCATCTCTCCTTCTCTCCATCCCTCCATCTCTCCTTCTCTCCATCTCTCCATTTCTCCATATTCTCTCCTTCTCTCCATCCCTCCATCTCTCCATTTCTCCATCTCTCCTTCTCTCCACCTCTCCTTCTCTCCATCTCTCTTTCTCTCCATCTCTCCATCTCCCCATCTCTCCATCTCTTCTTCTCTCCATCTCTGTGTATGTACTCATATGTGTGTCTGTGTGTATGTGTCTGTGTGTGTACTCATGTGTGTGTGTACTCGTGTGTGTGTGTACTCATGTGTGTGTCTGTGTGTGTGTACTCATGTGTGTGTTTGTGTGTGTGTACTCATGTGTGTCTGTGTGTGTACTCATGTGTGTCTGTGTGTATGTACTCAAGTGTGTGTGTGTATGTACTCATGTGTGTCTGTGTATGTACTCGTGTGTGTACTCATGTGTGTGTATGTACTCATGTGTGTGTACTCATGTGTGTGTATGTACTCGTGTGTGTGTGTACTCATGTGTGTGTGTGTGTATGTACTCATGTGTGTGTGTACTCATGTGTGTGTGTGTACTCATGTGTGTGTATGTACTCCTGTGTGTGTGTACTCATGTGTGTGTGTATGTACTCATGTGTGTGTGTACTCATGTGTGTGTGTACTCATGTGTGTGTGTATGTACTCATGTGTGTCTGTGTATGTACTCATGTGTGTGTGTGTGTACTCATGTGTGTCTCTGTGTGTGTACTCTTGTGTGTGTGTATGTACTCATGTATGTGTGTACTCATGTGTGTGTACTCATGTGTGTGTACTCATGTGTGTGTAGGTACTCATGTGTGTGTGTATGTACTCATGTGTGTGTGTGTATGTACTCATGTGTGTCCCTGTGTGTATGTACTCATGTGTGTGTGTATGTACTCATGTGTGTGTACTCATGTGTGAGTATGTACTCATGTGTGTGTGTATGTACTCATGTGTGTGTGTGTGTGTACTCATGTGTGTGTCTGTGTGTATGTACTCATGTGTGTCTCTGTGTGTATGTACTCATGTGTGTGTGTATGTACTCATGTGTGTGTGTGTACTCATGTGTGTGTGTATGTACTCATGTGTGTGTGTATGTACTCATGTGTGTGTGTACTCATGTGTGTGTGTGTGTGTACTCATGTGTGTGTGTGTATGTCTGTGTGTATCTGTGTGGGTACTCATG
Organism: Aplysia californica; assembly: GCF_000002075.1. NCBI lineage: Eukaryota > Metazoa > Mollusca > Gastropoda > Aplysiida > Aplysiidae > Aplysia > Aplysia californica. The sequence continues at coordinate 604,200 of NW_004797648.1, read as the reverse complement.
TGTGTGTCTGTGTGTTTGTACTCATTTGTGTGTATGTCTGTGTTTCTACGTGTGTACTCATGTGTGTGTATGTGTGTCTGTGTTTGTGTACTCATGTGTCTGTCTGTGTGTGTACTCATGTGTCTGTCTGTGTGTGTGTACTCATGTGTGTGTCTGTGTGTGTGTACTCATGTGTCTGTCTGTGTGTGTGTACTCATGTGTGTGTGTACTCATGTGTGTGTGTACTCATGTGGGTGTCTGTGTGTGTGTACTCATGTGTCTGTCTGTGTGTGTACTCACGTGTCTGTCTGTGTGTGTACTCTTGTGTCTGTCTGTGTGTGTGTACTCATGTGTGTGTGTACTCATGTGAGTGTCTGTCTATGTGTACTCATGTGTCTGTCTGTGTGTGTACTCACGTGTCTGTCTGTGTGTGTACTCTTGTGTCTGTCTGTGTGTGTGTACTCATGTGTGTGTGTACTCATGTGAGTGTCTGTCTATGTGTACTCATGTGTCTGTCTGTGTGTGTACTCACGTGTCTGTCTGT
>NW_004797648.1:602244-603577 GCF_000002075.1 Aplysia californica | reverse complement strand
GGGGGAGGGCTCTTTCTTATAGTCTCTACATTTTAGATCATTTAGATTAGTTGTAGTAGAGGTTTTACGGCACTAGCAACGGCATAAGGTCATATGAGCACCAGAAGATTAGAGGTGTTACAAGAGAGTAACAAACATAAAAAAGAAGATGGGGAGATAAAGACCTTAGATGTTCGGTAGAAAAGAAGGAGCAAACCACACCAGAGCACCTGCCAACCACCCGCTTAGATCATTTAGGAGGGTTGCTTGCGATGCTGTTTATCAGGGTCAGTCCCCAGCTGAGAGTGTCCTCCCCCCTTCTAGAATCCAGTTCGAGTTTCATGTGTGGGACAGTGAAGACACTACCTACCTAACCGTTACAAAACAAGATACCAATCCAGCATTTTCTCCCTGCGACATGTTTGCTAAGTTTCAGTGAGAGTTTAAATGGCACTTGCAGGACAATTAGGCAATTAGGTCATATAAGTGCCAAAGAGTAAAGGTGATACAAGAGAGTGTATCATACACAAAAGAAAGGAGAGATGAGAGCAATAGATATCTGATAGAAGGAAAGAAAGAGCAAACCACACCAGGGCACCCGCCAACCATCCACAGGTCACAAGGCCACGAACAAAGGGGTACAAAGAGACTTGACTCACCTGTCTAGTTTTCACCTCCAGCTGCGCCAGTGTTAAATCCTCCAGGTGAGAGAACTTGCGGTCAAAAATACACCTGTGGACCAGATCAGAGGAACGATAATCATTAATTGTTCACGTAACATTTTAATTGTATCCCCCCCCCCCCCCCCCTCTAAGTGAAATTGTAATTGTAACCTTTTGTATAATATCCTCAGCCAAGTGGGGAGTTGGGTGGTAGATCATGTTTCTTTACTTTCACTCTGTCGTTTCTGTCTGTCCGTCTTACTTTTTCCCATCATTAAATGACCATTGTGTGTTGATGTTCTTCTGTTTACTCAAACAAAGAAACAAGTCCCAATCGACACGATTTAGATCATTTTAAAGGTTGGCCTCATACATTAACACAATTTAGGTCATTTAAAAGGCTGGCTGATTCCATCCTGTATGTTAGATTCCAGTTTGGGGAGTGATGCACAAATAGCAAACATCGTAATAGACAGACAAAAGTACTCAATAAAAAAAATAAAAATGAACAACCCAATTGAGTGAGCCCTGTTATCTTAAGTACCCTCCACATCCCACTTTGCCCCTCCCACGTGGAACTTTTTTTTCCAACCTTTCAAAGTTAACCATTGCCCCCTCGACCACCCCACTCCCTCCCCCACACAAAAAACAACAACAAACAAACAAACAAAACAAACAATCTTCAACCCCCC
>NW_004797648.1:599271-600504 GCF_000002075.1 Aplysia californica | reverse complement strand
ATATGGCTACATGCAATACTATTGTGTCTATATATGGCTACATGCAATGCTATTGTGGCTATGTATTATGGCCATGTATGACTGTATTATGGCCATTTATGACTGTATTATGGCCATGTGTGACTGTATTTTGGCCATGTGTAACTGTATTATGGCCATGTGTGACTGTATTATGGCCATGTGTGACTGTATTTTGGCCATGTGTGAATGTATTTTGGCTACATGAGACTATATTTTATGACTACCTGAGACTGCACTATGGCTACATGTATGAGATGAGCTATCACAAAGAGCTAGGTCTGGCAATCTGCCGATGGAGGTGTCAGCCTTTCCCTCAGATGTGGACCTTTGGTTCACCTGATGGTATTTTCTTCCTGAACTAAACTTGTTGGACAATTTCTCACCAATGGTAGACGTGAGCCTGTGTATGGGAGGTGCGCAGGGCCAGCCTGTGACAAGTCAGTCATTGGTTTCAGCATGCCTCACGTATATGGCTGCAAGTGACTATATCTGGCTATGTTTTACTATAGTGTGGCTACATATAGCTACATATGGCTTTACCTGGCTACATATGACTATAGCTGGCTATGTATGAGTGTATGTGGCTATGTATGAGTGTATGTGGCTATGTATGAGTGTATGTGGCTATGTATGAGTGTATGGGGCTATGTATGAGTGTATGTGGCTATGTATGAGTGTATGGGGCTATGTATGAGTGTATGTGGCTATCTTTGAGTGTATGTGGCCATGTATGAGTGCGGTGTGGCTACATATGACTACCTGGCTATGTATGAGTGTATGTGGCTATGTATGAGTGTATGGGGCTATATATGACTATAATTTGGCTACATAATATGGCTACACATGACTAAGTATGCCTGCAGTATTGTGGCTACATGTAAAGTATGGCTACATGTGACAGTGTTGACTATGATGCGACTACCTGTACGGCTGCATGTGACCATGTATAGCTGGTGTGGCTACATTATTTGGCTACATATGACTATGTACGACTGCTGTGTATGACCACATTGTAGCCATATATATGTCTGTGTACATGTGAATGTGTGTGACTATGTTATAGTTCTGTGTGTGTGTGAGAGAGAGAGAGAGTGAGAGAGACCAGTAGAAGTATTGTGTACATATTACTTATTCTATTGCCTGACTGATCAAATTCAGAAAATGTTTTTATGATATAAATAGATAATATGTGATATATAGATTATATATATT
>NW_004797648.1:597223-599171 GCF_000002075.1 Aplysia californica | reverse complement strand
GGGGGAAATCTTTCGCAATGAAATAAACCCATGCAATCCTTACCGTTCACGTGTCTCCCTCCTGTAACGCAACAGTTTCTGGAAACGTTGCCTCTCACAAAACATAAGTTCCAACGGGCAGACGGTTTTTTTTTTTAAGTCTTAGAAAGAGTTTTACCGCCCTTGCAGCACAATATAAGGTGGTCATGATAAGCGCCAAAGACTAGCGAGGTGTTACTAGAGACGTGTTACGAATGTCACCTAGCCAGCCACCTCGAACGCCTATAACACCAAGTACTCAGGCTATAAAGTAAAGGAAGAGGTAGACTGGATAAAAGATGAATAGAGGGAGTCAAGGAAACCCTATTGTAATATCCCAAGTGAAAGAGCTGCAGAGCTATCGTACCTTAGAAAACTTCATCTCCCTTCGAAACTTAACGTCCATAGAGGATGAAAAAAATAAAAGTAAAAAGTACAAGAGAGGATCATACACAAAGAAGGAGGAGAGATAACGGAAATATATATTTAATAGGAAGGAACCTGAGCAAACCACACCAAAGCACCAGCATACCAGCCAGCACTCGGAATTTTTTAAAGAATAGACCAAGTTTATAATTTTTTTAAAATAATAATAAAATAAAAGCTGGAGACAATGAATAATACATTATGTTTGGTTCGAATTAATTTGACTTCAAAGCCGAACGTGACGCGAAATTGAGGCAAGTCGGACACGGAGAGCGGGCACAGTTCTGAGCATCGTAGATCGAGCAGCACAAAAAAAAAAACCCTCCATATAGCTTTTTAATGGAATGCGCTCCTGAAACCGCCCTCTTTTTAAAATCTCCCTATTCCTATTTTTTCTTATACGATGGTGAAATGGTATAGATTTAACGCCCCTATCAACACTGTTAGGTATTTTTAAAAGGCGGGACTTCAGAGTATAACGCCCTTCTCTGAAAGGACCAAGCCAAGAGGGAAATTCGTGTAATGCGCCTTTCCCAAGGATACAAGGTCGGACAGAGCTGCTGAGGCTCGAATCCCCGAACCCGCAATCTCACGATTACGAATCCGGTAGCCTAACCACGAGGCCACCGACACCACTTTTTTAAAATATATACACAACGTTTGCTGTTATGAATCGTTTCAGTATAATTAAGTATTAAGGCTACTTGAGAGGGATTTGAATGGAAAGAATCACCATTCCTCGGCGACCGAAAGGAATATTATGTAAAATTTACCTTTTTCCCCTTCACTGTTTTTGCACATTTAATTTGGTAAATTATCTCATTTCGTACGACTTCCAGAGTGAAAATATACATGTATCCATTCGAAAGCAGGTTTTAGCTTTAGTGCGAGTTTTAGGGCAAAATTTACAATACAATTAGATTATACAAGCAGCGAAGATTCGAGATGTTACGAGGGAATAAGAATCAAAAGAGAGAAGTAACATAGTAAGGACGACATGACGATAATGTTTGATCGGAAAGTAGGGATAAACCACACTAGAGCATTCGCTACACCCCCCAACACACACACACACACACACACACAGAATGGAAAGGCGTTTTTTTGCATTCAGTGCGTACGTGTCATTTCGACATTGAAGGTGCCTGCCTCATTTTGCAGTTGAACAATAGGTCGGTTTACTGTACCCGTATCCCACTGGTAAAAAGGTGGGGAATGAGTGCGGGTGTGTGCGGGTGGGTGTGTGTGTGTGCTTGTGTGTGTGTGCGTGTGTGTGTGTGATTGCGGGTGGGTCTTCCAAGAAACCAATCGCAAGGACAGGAAGTGCATTTATCGTCCTTGCTGGTGTTAAGCTTTCAATCAAGACACAGATCACGTGACTTCAAAAAAGGAAGTCTGGCGGTACAGGGAGTCAGTGATGCAATACACACTCAGTCCGAGGAATAGGAACAAGGTAACAACAGGCGTGTGTGTGTGTGTGTGTGTGTGTGTGTGTGTGTGTGTG
>NW_004797648.1:592184-593681 GCF_000002075.1 Aplysia californica | reverse complement strand
ACATACGCACACAATCACACATACTCCTTAACGGAAGCACACGCACACACACACACACACACACACACACACACACACACACACACTCACACTGACTTGTGAGCGCGCGTGAGCATAACATACATGTACATGTATAATAAGCACGCGAGGCAACAGCGGGAAGATATTCTGATCTTCATCCTGAGGAGCTATTCTTCTCTGCTTTGCCACACTCCACAGGCGTAGTCGCACAGCCCTTACCACTCAGCTTCATAGATAGGCAAATAATATACAGGACCACTGTTGGGCTTTTAAGTATATACGTTTGAGTTAAACAAAGCACATCGTCACGGTTATGGTGATTTAGTGCAGGGGTAAGGTAAGACAGAATAGACTGTGGGTGGTTGGCGGGTGCTCTGGTGTAGTTTGCTTCTTCTTTCCTGTCAAACATCTATCGCCCTTTAAATCTCCCCTTCTTCTTTTTTTTATGTTTGTTACTCTCTTGTAACACCTCTAATCTTCTGGCGCTCATAATATGACCTTATGCAGTTGCGAGCTCCGTAAAACCTCCACTAAAAAGACAAGACAGACAGAAGTAGGGCCTACCAGTGGCACCCTCCAGCCACCCGCCACGGTTGAAGCATCACACCACATTTTTGTAACTCTAACAAAGTATCACATTCGATCGAAACGTGACGTCAAAATATGTTTCTTTTTGTTGCTGTTTTAGCAAAGTTTAGTTTTACTGCAGTTAAACACAATTAGGTCATAAAAGTGCCGAAGATTAGAAGTGCTACAAGAGAGTAACAAACGCATAAAAGAAAGAGGAGTAACGAGAACGATAGATGTTTGGAAAAAAAAAGAAGAAGAAAATCACACACACACACAGCCAGCACCCGCCAGCCAACTACCCACAGATGAAGTCTGTAATCTACTTGTTTTAGTAAGTGTTTTACGGCACTTGCAACACAATAAGGTCATTAAAGTGCAGAAGATTAGAAGTGCTGCAAGAGGGTATTTGAAAGAAAAAAAAAGAAGCAAATCACACACAGCCACCAGCACCCACCAACCAACTGCCCTCAGAAGGAGTCTGTTATCTACTATGGTAAGAAAGGCCCTTCGCCAGGAACACGTACTGGAGGGAACGAGTTCCGATCCCGGCTGGGAGAGGCTCACGGGTCTATAACCACTATACAAGGAGCTTAGAACTAATCTTACTTTTAATCTCCTGGCTACTAAAAAAGATAGTGACTTGCCCATTGCGGATGGGATCGGGTCAGGTCGGGTCGATCGCCAGACTCGTCCCCTGAAAACAAACGCGTTCGTTTTTGAAGCAACGAGTCCAGCCCGGCCATTGAGTCCGGCGATCGCCTAGTACCACGATAGCCGCTTTGCGCCCTCAATCTGGCTAGCAAACCGACCTGACCTAATCGCGCCAATGGGCGTGTGTGTGTGCGTGTGTGTGTATGTGTGTGTGTGTGTGTGTGTGTGTGTGTGTGTGTGTGTGTGTGTGTGTGT
>NW_004797648.1:590221-591966 GCF_000002075.1 Aplysia californica | reverse complement strand
AGAGAGAGAGAGAGAAAGAGAGAGAAAGAGAGAGAGCGAACGTATGTGAGTGTGTGTTTGAGAGAGAGGGAGAGAGAAAAAAAAAGAGAGAGAGAGAGAGTGAGTGTGTGAGCATCCAGCATCTCTATCTTTCCGTCCAATAAGAAGTTATCCCTCACACAGCAGCGCGGGTTTGACCTGACAGGCTGGGTCAAAGAAGTCTGTGGGCGGTTGGCGGGTGCCCTGGTGTGGTGTGCTCCTTCTTTCCCTTCAAACGTCTATCTTCCATCTCCTCTTTCTTTTTTGTGCCTGCTACTCTCTTGTAACACCCCTAATCTTCAGCACTTCTATGACCTTAATGTGTTGCAACTCTTACTAAAAAAGAAGTCTTTCTCCTTAACGATCTAAATCGTGCAAGAAGTATCTATATCTCAATATCTGTGCCCCTGAAAAATGAAAGTGGGTTAACTTCCTTTTAAGTAGGCCTAAGTTTGAGAAAAAAAAAAGCGATTTTTATCTTTTCCCTTTTTAAAAAAATCAAAATTATGTAATAACATTCGGTTCTAACAACAAGAAAACCGTTCCAAATCACTTCAAGACGTAAGATCTTCATTTGACTAAGATGCTATTTATTATTTGAGAAAGCTTTTTTTCTGAGGATTACGATATCTCGCTATAAATGTGCATGCTTCCACTAGCACAACGCATATTTTGTTGGGGCTCATACGACCTTATGCAGTTGCGAGCGCCGTAAAACCTCTACTAAAACAATACAAACAAAGCATATTTTGTCACGAAACGTACCGTGAACAAAGTGCCAGGCTGGGACCACATCGCTGCTCATTCAAGAGAGCACACTACATTTGCCGTTGTGTGTGAGAGTGTGTGTGTGTGTGTGTGTGTGTGTGTGTGTGTGTGTGTGTTGTGTGTGTGTGTGTGTGTGTGCGTGCGAGCGTGTGTTGTGTGAGTGTGTGTGTGTGTGCGTGCGTGCGTGTGTTGTGGGAGAGTAAATACGTGTGCTGTAGTGTGTGTAAATACGTGTGCTGTAGTGTGTGTGTAAATACGTGTGCTGTAGTGTGTGTTGGGTGAACGAAAAGGTATAGATAGACGCTGTCACCACACAAGTTCACGTGTGCAGCACAGTGTGTATGTGTTTGTGTGTGTATGTGTGCGCGCGCGCGTGCGTGTGTTTCTGTGTATATCGTGTGTGTGTTTGTGAGAGTGTGTGTGTGTGTGTGTTTGTGTGGGTGGGCGTGCTCGTGAGTGTGTGTTTGCGCGCGCGTGTTTGTGTGTACATCGTGTATGAGTGTGTGTGTGTGTGTGTGTGTGTGTGTGCGTATGCGCGCGTGCGTGCGTGTGTTTGTGTGTGTGTTATGTATTGTATGTCCTTTTAACCATTTTACGGCATTTGCAACACAATTAGGTCATGTAAGTACCCCTGCTGTGGCCATATGTACTAGTACAACGACAACGATTGAAACGGGACCGAAACACAGATATCTATATATCACTGTAGGAGCTCTGCAAAAAGATTATTTTTATGGTTCAATTGGCCTGTGTGTACAACAAATCAAATTGCCTTCGTCCAAGATAATATGGCACGACTGTGTGTTGTGCAGTTATCATGTACGCAAAATATATTACATGTATGTTGTATTAATTTGAATTATGTACCGTTTCCAAAGCGTGTGTGTGTGTAGCCTACGTGTGTTTGTGTGTGAGTGTGTGTGTGTGTGTGTGAGAGAGAGAGAGAGAGAGAGAGAGTA
>NW_004797648.1:587305-589541 GCF_000002075.1 Aplysia californica | reverse complement strand
GAGGAGAGGTGAGCAGGGGGAGGGGGGAGGGTAGGAGTTTAATGGAGTACACATACATGTATTCTCAACGAAACAGTTGACTTTTATTCCAATTTTTCCGTAATTTATTTCTAGCATATATTCATATTATCATCATTAAAAACCCATGCATGCGTAAAACTGATACAATTTATAAGCAAACCCAAGGCATCATCTCAAACTACTTTAAAAAGTAAACAGTGAAAAGCTGTGATTTCAAATTTTACACTCACTGAACCAAACATACAATCTTCATAAACGATTCAAATTCATGATTATCTTGACCAAACGTCCACAAGCACTGAATGCGAAGAGATATTTATATTTCATTGCATGATGATATAAAAAGTTCTACTTTTAGAAATATGCTCTTATCACCGCACAAAATTGTTTTGCAGCTCACAGAGATGTCAAGCTGGACCCTGGGTATAGAGTGTAAAAGATAAAAAATTCAATCATACTGACTTTTCTAAGCCAATAGCACTACAGCTGCAGTCACTGCTTTTATGTATTCACACTTAGTCACTCACTGAACCTGAAATTCATCCAAAACCCTTCCTATACTTTATTTTTATTTTTTTAAATCCAGCAGCCAACTGAGTTCCAGCCTTTCTGCCTGACCCGCACAACCTATAAAAACATAATATAAGGATCCTTTCTCTGACTCTATCATCAATCCTTTCAGTTTCAGTAGTTTAGCCTTTCCTGGTAGTGTGAACTTTTGCGAACAATCTCCCAGGCATTGGTGGTAAAACGAAGCAGATGTCAAGCGTTTAACCAGGATGTAACCCCTTCCAGAAACAGACCTGTCGATGAAAACTCAAAAAGGCCTTCCAATTACTACAACCCACAATCCCCTCACAAAAACTCTATAAACAACCAGTGCTGTCAGCCAAACAATTCTAACAAATACTGTTACGCTTTTTCAAGGAACAAGCTAGGAAAAAGCTAACGACAAATTACGGGAAAAGATCAGTCCCTACCATGTGACACGCGGGATTGTAGGAGGATTTTCCCACTCCCCTCAGAAAGGACAGATGTTTCAGAAACTGAAAAACTGCAGGAGGCACACACCACACTCGGGGAACAAACCAATCATGGTTCAGATGAGGGGAAACATTTTATTCTCTATTGGTCTCTAAGGAGGATGAGAAAAATATTGTACAATGGCAGCGGGTAGGCAAATTAAAAATTATGATTTGATAAAAGATGATAAATTTATTAAAACAATAATATTGCACACAACCACTCTCTACAAAATGATGCTTTTACTCTAGATCTATGTGCTTTACAACTATTATTACCCTAGCAGGCCCTAAAATACCAAAAACATTCTTGGCTCCTCAGGAAGCAAATAGTCAAATAGTGAAAGCAGAAAATTCTGCATGCTCAAACACTAAGCATCTGGCAAGTTCTTTCGTCATCCATAGCCGGGTACCCATTATAATAAAAGAAACAAATCCATAAATTTCTCATGCCTGCATGATCTACAATGAGGTCACACGAAGACAAAAACAAATCCCGATGATCTCAACTTTAGTAAGATGGTCCCAGACAAAAATTTGACCATCAGGACCAGCAGGTTATTTTAAAAATATTCCTACTGTTTTTATTATCGACATTTCAAAATAACAATCTGCCAAGCTCTAGAATCTTCATTCATACATCAATCTAAACTACGCTGACCCCAAAAAGAACCTGCAGCTTTTTGAAAAATACGACATCAACACCCCAACACAGAGAACTTTTGCTGTGAACGTGAAAATCAATCATAAAACAGGATTTTCTTTAAATTTGAAGCCATCTTGTTTCAGCGTCCTTGAAGTGTAGACTCCGCCATCTTCCATTGCACACGTCTGGTCTACTGAACCCTATCACCTTTTCTTTAAGAAAGTCGAGATCGATGTCTTGCTACATTCTCACCCCCTTGTTATTATTATTATTCTATTTTTGTTGTTCATTACAGACTTAATTCAGCAAAGATTTGGTGAAGATGATTATAATAATATCATATATCTGTTTCAAAAGTCTGCATTGTAATTTTCCATATCCCATATATATATATCCTGACTTTAATTCTGTAGAAGCGCTCCTTCATCTCATGGGATGGGACGTTTGAAGCAGGCCGAACTATTGGCGAACTATTAGAGATACATTAAAAAAATAGAGAGAGGTCTACACCACCGACCACCGTCGATGTGGAGGAGGAGGAGGAGAA
>NW_004797648.1:584904-586897 GCF_000002075.1 Aplysia californica | reverse complement strand
TTTTATATTACAGTGATTGCGCACGCACATTGGAGTTTGAGTCCGAACAGCCGAGGCCTTCTCTAAATAAGCTAAATTATCTTAGTATTTGGGTGGTGTGTGACTTTGAAATATTTCTTGAACAACTAGATCTAGATCTAGGCCCTATTAGGCCTTCACAATTTGTCCTTGTATGATTTCCACCTGTCAAACACGGACAGCTCAGTTTTTGGGAAAGGTTGGAACGGATTAGAGAGATAAAAAGAGAACAATGAACATAATATACTTTCCTCAGAGGAAATCAAAGAAGTTAACCAATAGATCTAGATCTAGATCTAGATCTAGCCATGATGACAAACTGGACTCTTCGCCTAGATTCTATCACATTTAGATCTAGAATCTAGGCATATTTAAAAAATTATAACTCTAGAATCTATAATTGATCTAGAATCTAGATCTAGATCTAGATCTAGATATCTAGATCTAAATCTAGATCTAAATCTAAATCTACATATCTAGGCATAGATCTAGACTCTACAAATAGATTATATCTATAGATCTAGATCTAGATCTAATATCTAATTCTAGATCTAGATATCTAGATCTAGATCTAGATTCTAGACCTAGATTTCTATATATATTATAGTCTAGAGATCTAATCTATAGCTGGCTACAACTAGACTAGATCTACAGCAGCAACAAATTTAGGAACCCTACCTTTTGGACGTGTTGGCAAGAAATTTCAGTGGTACCAAAGACTCAAAGAGAAATGCGTAGTTTGTTTATACACAGAGACACTACTGGCGTGAAATTGGCGGTCAGAGTCGAAACTGAATCACACAGTTGTTTAGAAGACCAAAATCCATAATAATTTCACCCTGACTTCGCGTCAGTAACCCAGACAGCGAGGAATAATGTTAGCTCTCTCCTCACTAAACTCCAAAGAACTGAGCACAACGGGAACACAACACACATGCACACACGCACACCAAATACACATGTCTGCCCTCGCTGCGCACACACCGAGTTGTCCACGAGTCGCGCGAGTTCGCCTATCACTGAAGATGTGCGCCAGTCAGTCCGGTTGACTGTCCTGATCGAGGCCTCGGCGAGGTCAGCGAGGTGAGACGGGTTTCGCGAGGGCAGGGACACGGTACGAAGTCGACTGTTGGGTTCACCCAATTACATGGCCCACATGTAAACACGAGCCGAACAAGAGGGCCCCTGCCTGCTGGCTGCTCGAGTCAATGCTGCCAGCAGCGAACTGCTAGATCTGGACCTCCCGCGCCTCGAACTGTCGATATTGGAGGGAAACGCGCATCAACTTATGCCAAACGTATAGGCAAAGAGTGGAAATCAATGAGTTTGTCGATATGATCACAGCACAGGGAGCGGCGGAGGCGCAGACAGCGAGCTAAAAAAAAAAAACTAGGCTAAGGCTACTACTACGTCACTATCATCTGCGCGCTCCGTGCTCTGACACACAAGCGGGGGCCGCGCGACGGGGAGAAAACGGGGTTAACCACAAAATATCGATACAGAAGAATGAGAAAAATTGTATTTACCTGTCTCAGTCTGAATATGAATGTAAAAAACTGGTGAGGGCCGTTATAGAGGGAGCTAACCTCGTGCCTCGGTGACCTCGATGCTAAGATGTGCGGTCAGTGATGTCTCCCGACCCGCCATCATCGCCGCTTTACTATCTGTGTCAAGGCCCTTCAGTTGCGCATGAACCTACGGTGCAAGCGCAGCGTGCGCACCAAATTTTCACCCCCAGAAAATTTAACTCCGCTGGCGCGTTTCGCTCAGTGCGTTCGCTATAATTTATACAGTAATGGATATTGCTGTATAGCGGACGACGTAATGGAGGTGAATAAAAAATGGGATAATAATTAATGGGGCGAAACGTAGGGGAATGTATTGCGCGCTGCCGTCATCTCTGCATAAAAGACAAGAGATGGGCGGATATAGTTGTTATGACAAAAACGTTCCATGGAGGTAATGTGTATGTGGG
>NW_004797648.1:583533-584661 GCF_000002075.1 Aplysia californica | reverse complement strand
TATAAAGTACATATTTATATATATTATATTATGTGCGTGTATGTGTGTGAGTGAGTATGTGTGCTTATGTGTGTATGAGTGTCTGTGTGGATTTGTGTGTACTTTTGTGTGTGCATGTACGTGCATGCATATGTGAGTGTCTGAGAGTGTGTAACCGAACATGAATATTGTCAGTGAAACATTAGGGTGAAGAAAGCAGACAACTTTCCGTTGCTTTATTTTGAAGAATATAAAGTCGAACCTGTCCAAATCAATCACTTGCACAAACAACCACTTCCCACTTCTGCTTTAGCGTTTATTTACTCTATATTATTATCATAATGGCACTGTTTAAGACGTCCACCTACCTAAGACAACCACTTTTCTCTTCAAATGAATTCGAGTTTTCAAGGGACTTAAATTAAAAACTGCAAACTTTTTTTTAGCGTCAATCTGCTGGATCTAATCTAACAAGAGAAAAGCGGAAGTCAGAATCTTACAGCCGGTGTATGCTCATTAATTAATCTTTCATCCGGATCTCTTATTTACTTATTTATTTATTTATTCATTTATTTATATATATTCATTTATTCATTTATTTATGTATTCATTTATTCATTTATTACGTTTATATTGACTCGTTGAGGACGCACATTCAGGATATTCCGGCAATGCTTGAGGATGCAGTTCGGGCTCAGTTTTGTGCATGACATTGATGAACCAGCCCATTTCCTAGCGCTTTGAACATTATAATTATAGTTCGTGATTCATATTATAGATTTTTCGATTCAAGTTGTTTTGTTTGTATTTTGTTTGTCTGTTATATATGTTTGTTTGTTCGTTCGTTTGTTTCTTTTTTGGTTTGTGTGAAACCTGAAAAGACAGACAATAGCACGCATACTGAGAAACCTACAAATGTGTGTTTCTGATTGGAAACATTATCATAATCATTCGAAATGTGCCACACATGGCCTTTGGTCTGCTGTCTCTGACATTATGTGTCCCCCTGCCCCCTACGTCATTCAAAAGATTTTTTTAACATTATAAAAACAGCAGCAGCATACCTTAAGGAGAGAGAGAGAGAGGGAGAGAGAGAGAGAGAGAGAGAGAGATAGTGTGTGTTTGTGAGTGTGTTTGTGTGTGCATGTG
>NW_004797648.1:580210-581477 GCF_000002075.1 Aplysia californica | reverse complement strand
AGAGAGAGAGAGAGAGAGAGAGAGACAGAGACAGAGACAGAGACAGAGAGACAGAGAAAGAGACAGAGACAGAGAGAGAATTGCCCCAAGCCTTTCTACTTAAGCCTCCTGGACGTTCAAGCAAACCAGTATGTGCGTTCTAATGGCCAACTGTATAAGACAATCACCTGCTACTACAAACAGCAACTTCCTATTTATTCCCTTGTTTTCTTTTTTAAAAACACTGTGATGACTCTGTGTAAGACGTACACCTGTCTAAGACAGCCATTTTGCTCCCAGACAATAGGTGATCGTCTTAGATAGTTTTGACTGTATGTATACAGTATCTATGCGAAAAGTTTTCCTCTCCATCAGGAACCTGAATAAGTCCAGATTTTCAAGTCATACTGGAGGCTCTCGTGGTCTAGAGGTCACGGTGTTCTCCTCCCATTCAATGGGTCCTGGGTTCGAAACCTGAAACTGAGAGCGATTGAACATTTTCTGCTCTAAAATTTCCTCTGTTCAACTCTTTTCCTGCTCTGTAACTCTAACCGTGTAATGTCTTCTGCTTTCATCTCCACTATCTGTCTTCACTTCCACCCCCCTCTTTTTTGCCTCCTCCTCTGGGCTCCTGATTCTTTCTACAGCCTTTCTAATGCAACTCCTTGGCTACTTCTTACTACAGTCTCTCAGCCACATTCGTCATCTTAGAGTAGGTAAGATCTAACACCTTGACTTCTCGGATAGGGGCTAAAAAACTCGGGAGGTCCCGTGTGCAAGTTGCGCACGTCAAAGATCCCTTGGTGGTCCTAAAATCGACAGGAGTAGGCTTCGGCCACCACCCGGACAAAATTCAAGATTAATTCCTACCAAACTGAATGTGATCCACGCACTCATAAGACCGTGTGTAGTTGCGAGGGCCGTAAAACTCAAAACAACAAAAAGTTAAACTAAGAGTCTCACTTGCTTCCTCTTTCAAGCCAAAAATGTGGCTGGGCTGTGTAAGAAGAGACAGCATTACCAGGTCTCTGACTGAGAGCCAGGAGTTCGTAAGAGAAGTCCCTTCTCCGAAGAACCGCTCACATTCTGAACTGCTTTAAATAAAAAACGAGAAGAATAAATCAGTTGTAATTCTTCTTTTTAATGCAGTGGGAAGTCCAGTGGCTAGGCCGCCGGACTCGTAATCGTAAGGTTGCTCGCTCAAGGGTGTGAGGCTCAGACCCGAGGCTGTGTCCTTGGGAAAAGTACTTCACACGAATTATATCTATGTATTACGAGGCGAGGATGG
>NW_004797648.1:575131-576184 GCF_000002075.1 Aplysia californica | reverse complement strand
TCTGGCATCAGTGTAGTGCGTCAGGTCTATGCTCTATACACGGATGCGCCCATTTGACGGATCAACGCAAAGTCTGCTCTTGTCGGTGAACAGCACTCTTTTCCACTGTCTGTGACTCCCGTTCCTGTGAGTCTGTGCCCAGAACTGGAATGTGACACAACCGTCTTCACTGAAGGCCTGTGGAGAGTTTTCCCTACCGTATGGCTCTGGTACTCATTTTTTAGGGCACTCGCAACTGCATAAGGTCATATGAGTGCGCTGGACACATCAAGCATTTTCAGCAGGTAGGAAATTTTGAATTTTGCCCGGATCACGACCGAAGCCTACTCTTATCGATTTTAGACCTCCAAGGGATCTTAAACGTGCTCAACTTGCACACAGGAACTCCTCGATTTTTTTGCCCTCGTCCTTTCCTACCAGAAGATCAGGGGTGTGGTTGAAAGGCAGCAGTAAGAAGGAGCCAATGTGTAACAGTAGAAAGGCTGCAGAAAGAGTCAGGAGCTCAGAAGACGAGGCAAAGGAGGTGAAAGAGGTGGGGGTAGAAAGTGGAGACTAAAGCAGACGACAGGACATTGCTAGAGAGCAGGAAAGGAGGTGAAAGGAGACATTTTTAGAGAAGAAAATGATTCGGTCGCGACCAGGATTCGAACCTGAGACCTTTGAATGCGAGGCGAACACCGTAACCTCTATGCCAAGAGAGTCTCCTCTGGTACTGAGGGCAAGCCACGTTCGTCCGACAGTGTTTATGGTGGTCTCGACGGCTGTCAGGAATGGATCCATCCGGTTTTGGCACACCATGAGATGATCATGAGCTGCTGCAGTTGTCGCCCTTGGTCTTCCGGCTCGGAGAAGATCCCTAGTCTCGTTGGTGGCTCGAAAGCGGTTCTGTAATATGTAGATGGTGGAGTTATACTCACCTCTAATACCTGGTAACCAGTGCGGATGGGATCGAGTCTGGTCGGGTCGGGTCTGGACGATCACCTGACACGTCGCCTGAAAACAAACGCGTTTGTTTTTGAGGCGATAAGTCGGGCGCGACCGACTTGTGCCACG
>NW_004797648.1:574161-575031 GCF_000002075.1 Aplysia californica | reverse complement strand
TCTACGGAAGCATACAGTGCAAGCTGCAGATTTCACGCACTCAAACACTATCAAACTGACAAGATCGTTCACTGTCTATAGCCGGTTACCCATTTCCACCTGGGTGAAGTGAGGAAAATGTGAGCAAAGTGCCTTTCCCAAAGACACAACGTCGGGCCCCTGACGGGATTCGAACCCACGACCTTACGGTTGAGAGTCCGAGAGCCTAACCACTAGGCCACCAACGCTTTGCGTCCTCAACCTGGCTAGCAAACCGCACCGACCCGATCCGATACCCCAATGGGCACCCTGTCTAACAGTTGCGAAAAATCGCCAGCTTTGAGACATCCTATCGCCATCTCACCGTATTCTGATGAAAGTCCCGTCATATTGCTACTACTAAGTAAGAAGGACTACCTATTGAGATGGCATTTCATATGATATGATTTTATATGAATTTAAAATTTGCCTCCGACTTTGTGACCCTCTAATGTCGTTGAAGAGAGTTCCAGGTAGATCGAGCTAGAAGAGAAATTAATGACCTCCCAGCGAGTTTTCTTGCCTCCCCTCCAAAGCGTTTTCATAAGAGACTAATCTCCTGATCTTATAGATCTTTGTGGAACATACATTTGGATGAGGTCTCTTAAATACGTGGGGTTTTTGTTTGATTATTTGTTGTTGTTGTTGTTGTTGTTGTTGTTGTTGTTATTGTTGTTTTAACACGTCTATCGTGGCATTATCATTGCTGAGACCTGGGACCAAATAGAAAGAGCAGAAATATCCTTCCGGTGAAAAGTGTGGAGGGGAGAAGGGTGGAGGGGATAGAGGTAGAGAAAGGGAGGGTGAGAAAGAAAGAGGGGGGTGGGTGAGAGAGATAGAGAGAGAGAGAGA
>NW_004797648.1:569063-573493 GCF_000002075.1 Aplysia californica | reverse complement strand
CCCCCCAGGTCCAGGCGGGATAAACCCTTGCGATTCTTCTAGCTCAACTTTCGCTTTCCTTGACATGTGATCCCATATACGTATCCACATTCTGCCACCGATTCGTCTTGGCTTTCTTATTACATCCGGTTTTGTGACAGCAGACGACATGCGTCCCACGTCATAAACATCTCAGGGGAGACAAGTCATCCGTCGCTGGTTGTCGTTTTTTGAAATATTTTGTGTGTCCCACATTAAGGCAGCCACGGGTATGATATTGAGGGATTTGAAAATCCTCCCACCCCACCCCTCCTCACCTCTTTCCTAAACAAACGAGGACGCCCCTTCTTATAAAACAACAACAACAACAACAGCAGCAGCAGCAGCAGCAGCAGCAGCAAGCAGGCAAGGAATCAAACCACCTCTTGATAATCACAGAAACGTAATAAGCAAACCAATTTTTAAAAATATAAATTCGGAATAAAAGAAATATCAGATAAGAATAAAAGGTGAAAGAAATGAATGGACCATTTCTAAAATAAGGCAGAACTACGACAAGACACGATGAAGGGCAATATGGCCAATGACCGCTTAGAATAATTGCTTTCTTGAGCTATTGTGGACAGAATAGAAACATAATTGATTGGCAAAAGTGCAGAAAATAGAATTTTTCCTTGTACTTTCCACCCATCAGAAGCATAGATCTCATACGCTGCAAGAAGAAACTGACAATATTGCTTTTGCTTTAGTAAGTGTTTAACGGCACTTGCAACTGCATAAGGTCATATGAGCGCACGGAGTATAACTGCATTAAAGATATCTGTATGTGAAAGTTACAACACGTTATTTTCTTCTATTTCTGAGTTTAAAAGTGGGCGTTTATCATAATTGTTGTTTTTTTAACGTGGACATCGCCACAGTTTATATCTTTAGGAGTCAGGCTTCGACTTTGTCTATCAGGGTCAATCCAGGCTGTGAAGGGTCGGATGCGACATCCTAACAGAGAGGCCGACACACTCGATAAAAATTCTATCCTTTTGGGAATCGAACTTAGATCTCCTGCGTGTGACAGCGAAGCACCTAACCTTTATACGACGGGTGCCGGTTTGTAGACTTTCTTTCTTTCTTTCTTTCTTTCTTTCTTTCTTTCTTTTCTTTTCTTTCTTTCTTTCTTTCTTTCTTCCTTCCTTTCTTTTATTTCGTTCTTTCTGTCTTTATTTCCCTCTCTCTCTTTCAAGGCGTTGTTCCATTCACTGAAGGATGTAGCCCCCGAACATTTACCTCCACTTTGTTTTATCTGCTGATCTCCGTATCCAGGTTGTACCTGTCTGCTCTCCTACGTCATCTTCCCACCTTCTCTCTGGCCTTCCTCTAACAGACCTAGAAGACTGAACATCTGTGACAAATAAACTTGAGGAAAGTAAAACAATATCTTGCACTTCTGAAAAATGAAAAACGCCAGAAAAAGCTGATTTCTGATTAACTCACTGAGACACACGTCTATCCAGTCTTTTGACAATGCTTAAAGACACGCTGCTGAGGGGCATTAAAAAGAAAAGCAAAGCTTCATTATTTATCCTAATTTTTCAATTACTTTTTCTTTATCTAAAACTAAGAAAGGCATAAAACGACATATAAATAAACGGCACTTTTATGACCTAATTGTGTTGCAAGAGCCGTAAAACTCTTACTAACATTAAAACACCAATGATCTACAAGACACCCCGCCTCCCACCTTTCGTTCCTTGCCCCGACCTGTTTATGTCGAGCTCAAAAACTTGAGCAGTATCATCGCCCACGAGTGGGCAGTTTGGTAATTTGGTGGGCGGTGGGGATCACGCCGGAAAAAAATAGATATTATTTTATGGCACGTATGAAAAATCCCAAGACAATTAGGTGGGCGTTACGAAAGTGTCAGCCTCAAGAATCTAAATTCGTAAGAGGCAAAAGTGAATGCTGACTATAAAAAAGGCTGACAAATCGATACCTCTGAATTACAAAGTTTCTATCTGACATGATGGGCCGTTTTGAATTACTACGACCATGAAGTCAGATACCAAATGTTCTATCAGCTCTATCACAATAGTAAGACTATTCGGAGTCGCTATCAAAATAATTAAAGAATTGCATTCGAAAAAGCTTGACATATTGTGAAACTCAAAAAAATGCTCACGTCAAATTTTTCAAACCTAGGTACTCAGCAGAAAGAACTTAGTAATTCTGAAGTAGCGATATACTGGTTTAGACCCTTCACCGTCGCGTGCACAGGACATTAGACTGATTCCCGTGGTGAGAGGGCTTTTAAAAAAATGAAATATCTTCGTCCGTCTGCAGGGTCATTATCTCTTTAAATGTTTAAAAATAGATGGAGGTGTTTTTACTTCCCCATCAACACAATTTAGATCTGTTAGGAGGCGGGCTTCCGACCCTGCCTCTTAGGGCCAACATGGCCTAAGAGAAATACGACATCCTAGCAGAAAGACCGAGTTAATCGATATATATTATTATTTCTCCCCACTCGATATTCGAACTTGGGTCTCCTGCGTGATACAGCGAAGAGCCTGACCGCTACCCCACAGACACCAGTTATCTCTTTCAATAAGAGTTTTCCTTGACCTGCAGATCGAAGCAGCCCGCTCCCTAATAGGCGCTCTTAGAGGCTACAATTGGTCGCTTTTAAGGACAAGTGGACTAACCTAGATTTCGGGGGTTTCCAGAAATCTTGACCTACACCAAAAGTTGGGCATTGTCCTACCTATAGGAGGAGTTTGGTTTCATCGGTGTGTATATCTGTTTGGTTATGGAGAAAACTCTCCTTGTCTTTTAAAGAAAATGAACAAGGGTCCAAAAGCCTTACCTTCGATTTTCTCATAAAAGCATTATTCGGGATAGCTCCCTTATGCTTAAAAACGACCAATTACAATTAAAATCACCCGCCCCCACCCCTTTTTATTCAGCATCCGTTAAACTGTTCCTGTGATTCGACCCAGGTCACCCTGTAACGTCCCCCATTATCTCCCGCAATGAGCTAACTACCTGATCGTATTACTTGTTTATCTAGGGGGCAGATTTATGATTTCCCTCGCTGGCACTGAAAACGTTTAGCTAATCAAGTGCAGAAAGGTCTTATTTTACAGCAGAACAGTCTCAAGTACGTGCCACCGATTTCTTCGTGCCGATAGCTGGCACTACAGGTTGCATGCTACTTTAGAAGAAAGGGGCGATCATAAAAAAGCCAAAAGAAAATAAAAGAATAAAATAAATAAATGAGACAAATTTAATGTTTTCACAGATTTTTAACCCCCCGCCCCTTTCCTGCACCCCATCTCTTCAACAAAATAAAGAAAAAAAGGAAAAAATAATAAATAAATAAAAGCAAACAAACAAGCAGCCAAAATGTGACAATCTCCGACCACAAAATCTGAATTAAAACACACACAATTTATATATAATGTTTTTTTAACAGGTAACGAAGGCAACAATTGTACGCACAATTCGGGAGGCAAGATCAACTTTACTGTGATGAAATGCCCATAGTGATCGCAGACAATTAATTAGATTTACGGCAGAGAGTTGGGACCAGCCAGATTCAATTTTTCATTTAAGCATGGCGCAAAAGCTACCACAATTTTGCACAACACGACCGAACTCAACTAAGTTCAACTGTGACATTCAAAATCAGACAATTTTGTCTTTCAAGTTCACAAGTCGAATCTGTCATATTACCCAAGTAAACCCAAGAACACTCAGAAATATTCTAGTGCAAGCAGTCGTTTATAACGGGTGTCCACTACGGCTGGATCCCGCCGATTGCCCGACTTGATCGCCGGAGACCGAAAACAAACACGTTTGATTTTGAGGCGACCGAGTTGGGCGATCGTTCCGATCGGCCGATCCCACCCAAAACGGGCACCCCGTATAAGCGTTCAAACATTTACAAACTAACAAGATCTTTCCCTGCCTATAGCCTAGTATCCATCCCCACCTGGCTGAAGTGAGGAAAAAACCCGTGCCAAGAGCCTTTCCCAAGGACATAACGTTGGGCTTTTGACAGGGTTCGATCCATGTCCTTTCGGTTGCTAGCCCAACAGGCTAACCGCTAGACCACCGACGTCGCAAGCAAGACCACGAACAAGCTGTGCGTGTATTTTTAGAATGCCACGCTGAGAGATTCAAAGGGGATGGAAATGGGTTTATAAAATAACCATCTGCTTTCCAGTGATTTATAGATTTATGTGTTTGTGTTAAAAAGCTGTCTCGGTTTTCGAGGGCAACTGAAGGGTTTAGAAAATATAAACATTCAATAAAGATGGGTTTAGGGGTCAAAAGTCTGTTATTTCGGAGTCGCAACATGATATCAGCAACGCTTTGGAAAACAAATTACAAGTAGAGCTATGTGTTTCTAAGTAAAAATGCTTGTGTCGCTCTTTCATAGTCATCACCCCCCCCCC
>NW_004797648.1:564639-565691 GCF_000002075.1 Aplysia californica | reverse complement strand
CCGTGTGTGTGTGTGTGTGTGTGTGTGTGTGTGTTTCCACTGGGTTCGAAAATAAAAATTATAATTGTTCTGATCTTTCCTAGAATATATTGTAAACGGTGAGTCTCGATGAGAGGCAGATTTATTCTTCAGCTTCAGCGGCTGTAACCGTTGTCTACATTTTCACCACGTCGGATATGGGTAAGCTGCTTCGTGTAAAGGGAAGGATAAAGCGGTTCAGAATAGGCCTATCTCAAAGGCCGAAGTAAGAGAACGTTGGTTGAGTTACTTTTAGTAGAGGTTTTACGACGCACGCATCTGCATGAGGTCATATGGGCGCCAGAAGATTAGAGGTGTTAAAAGAGAGTAACAAAAATATAAAAAAAAGAAGAAAGGGAGATGAGGACGAAAGATGTTTGATAGAAAAGGAGACGCCAACCACACCAGAGCACCGGCGAACCACCCACAAAGATGGTTGAAATTGGAGGAAAAATCCAAGCTCTCAAGAAAAAAAGCTAAAGCCGACACTATGCCATAGGTGTCACTGCAGTTGGGCTTTTATGAAATAGAATATTAGATCTATTTTTCTTCTATATGGACTGTAAACTATTAATTTGAAGTTTCAAGACGGACGGTTTTGTTTTTATTAAATTAATTATTAGCTCACCGCGGGCAACAAACTTAAATAAAAATACTGTTTTGACATGTGGGCCTGACTGAAATCGCTCGCAGGTCGTATTTGCTCATGACAGCTGTACGTAATGAATATATGACGAGAAGTAAAAATTCTCTCATTCAAGAATAAAACAAACCGTCTTTACTTTATTGAACTGTCTCTGGAAATTTTCCTACTTTCATCTTTTTGTTCCTTTCTCTACAAGGTCAAGCTTCCACTTTGAAATGATCGATCTGTGTCTTGCGTGGTGTTAAAGATTATACTCCCCCAACCCCCTTTGTCCTCTTTGAGCAACTAGTTCTTTCTTCAAAATAATCTATGCGCCAAGTTTGGTATGAAAGACCCCCCTCCCACACACACACACACACACACACACACACACACACACACACACACA
>NW_004797648.1:555762-563088 GCF_000002075.1 Aplysia californica | reverse complement strand
CCTTCCCCTTCCCCTTCCCCTTCCCACTCTACCTTTCTAAATTGTGTTGATGAGAGAGTGAAGCACTAAACAAAACCAAAACCCCCCAAAAAGATAGAACAAAACGACCGTTATTGTGTCGATGTGCATCATCCTGTTGTTTCCCCTCTACTAGAATGAAACATCCGTCTTATCTAATAAAACGACCATCTATTAAAATTAAACGACCGCTACTGCATCGATATGCATCATTCTGTTGTTTCCTTCTTCTCGAATAAAACTACCCTTATCCCATCAATGGGCACCAGTCTGGTGTTTTCTTCTAACAGAATAAAATGACCGTAATAGAGGTGATGTACTCATCCTGTTATTTCTTTTTACTAGAAAAAAAAACCAACCGTTATTGCGTCAATGTTTACCATTCTGTTATTTCCTTCTTCTACTACAAAATGACCGTCTAATAGAAGAAAACGACCGTTATTACGTCGGTGTGCATCATCTTGTTGTGTCCCCACTTATAGAATAAAACGACCGTCTAATAAAGTAAAATGACCGTCTAATAGAATAAAACGACCGTTATAGCGTCGATGTGCACCATTCTGTTATTTCCTTCTTCTAGAATAAAACGACCGTCTAAAAGAATAAAACAACCGTCTAATAAAGTAAAACGACCGTCTAAAAGAATAAAGCAACCGTCTAATAAAGTAAAATGACCGTCTAATAGAAGAAGACGACCGCTACTGCGTCGGTGTGCACCATCTTGTTGTGTCCGCTCCTCAAAGTAGACACCTCCTATAACAGCGCCCGTCCGTGACCTGGCCCGACATCACTACACTGGCTCCCCTCCACACACATGGCCAGTGACCTGTGAGGCCGCGCTGTGCAGGTCTGAAGCGTGCGGCCTCCATACTGGACAGACCTGTCCTTACTTCAGGGCGGAGAGGTCACCTGTGGACAGGCAGGGCAGTCCGATCGGCGGTAACTTTCACCCGACCTTGACCTTCTGCACTCTAGCAGTGGCGTAATAATATTATTATCAACATACTCGTACCTCCCGCTGTTATTCTTGTAATATATTATTTTGTTACTAATGTAAACGGTGGTCTGGTGGCGTGTTTAGTAGTTGGTAACCGCTGGTCTACATAAAAAGGAGTCGGAATTTTTCTTACGTAGCATTAATCGTGGAAATCGGTTCCGGAATCGATCCTTCGCCCAGCTCTAGTATTTAGCCACTGCAACATAGGCACCATTGAAACAATCATTAGAAAAACAATAGAACGTTCTTTTCACAAAATTTCTTTGTTTTGGTAAGATTTCACGGCGCTTGTAACAACATAATGTCATATAGAGGCGCGGCGAACATCAAATTTGCCATTGATACAGTTTTTATTGCAGATTCAGAAAAGGGCTCCCAGTTGCTTCTAAATACAGATGTGACGAAAAGCGAGCGTAATACAGTGGGCCTCGCTTATAACAGTCTCTGTTGTAATAGATTTCGGTTATAGCAAGCTTTTTTATAAATCCCAGAGTCCGATCTCTTATAATAATATATTTGAAGAATTATTTTAGAACAGACATTCGGATAGACATGCTTAGCTATATAACAGTGGTCCAACCATCGAAATAATCCTCAAATAGACTGGCAATAAAGCAGAAAGAAGTAAAGAAAGAAAGAAAGAAAGAAAGAAAGAAAGAAAGAAAGAAAGAAAGAAAGAAAGAAAGAAAGAAAGAAAGAAAGAAAGAAAGAAAAATAAACAAGGATCCAACAATGCTGGCAAATTACTCATACGTGACTCACAGTAGACCTTGGTTAGATAGTGTAGGACTACATACCCCCCCCCCCCCAAACCAGGGCAGTGCTACTGACTGAAGTAGTCTTTAGACCATTCCCAAAGGGGGGATATTAACATGTTCTTAGGCACAATAGAAGTGTAAATCAGCCGATGTATCAATTATAATCAATATCATGCTCAAACTGTGCCGGAACAAAATAGGGGAACTGCTCCTTTTTCTTTCCTCATTTTTACTCTCTTGTGAACTGCTATTTCAGGGGTGCCTTGATAGTCGAAGCAGACTTTGTGCTGTTGAGGCTAGAGGGGTGAACAGCCTTATTCCCCGTTTGGACCTCTCTGTTGGCTTCCATCCCTTGGCATTCATATGACCTTATGCAGTCGCAAGTGTCATAAAACCTTACTATAAAACTAAAACACATTAATTTCTGACGTGGCATACCGAGAGTGCAGGGGAGGGAGCTTGAGGGAGAGGAGGGCGAGCTGGAGGTACTCAAAGATAGTACGGGGGCTCTCGTGGCCTAAAGGTTAAGGTGATGGCCTCTCATTCAAAGGTCCCGGGTTTGACTCCGGGTAGCGACCGATAAATTTTCTTCTCTAAAATTGTCTCCTTTCCCCTCCTTTCCGGCTCTCTAGCAATATTCTGTCGTCTGCTTTCGTCTCCTCTTTCTGCCCCTACCCCCTCACCTCCTTTGCCCCCTTCTCTGGGCTCCTGACTCTTTCTGCAGCCTTTCTACTGCTACTCCTTGGCTTCTTCTTACTGCTGTCTTTCTGCCACACCCTGATCTTCTGGTAAGAAAGACCTACACCTAACCTTCTCGGACAAGGGCGAAAAATCTCGGAAGGCTCGTGTGCAAGTAGCGCACGTTAAAGATCCCTTGGTGGTCTAAAATTGAAAAGAGTAGGCTTCGGCCGCCACCCGGGGAAAATTCAAAAATTCCTACCAACTAAAAGTATTAGGTGTGTCCCGTGCGCTCATATTATGACCTTATGCAGTTGCGAGCGCCGTAAAACACTTACCCCACCCCCCAAAAAAAACAAAAAAACAAAACAAAACAACAGGACAGTAGGGTATAGTATCTCTGAGGTACTCTGGTGGTGTTAATGTAAATCCAGTCAGTGACTTAACGTAACCTTGGTCAAGCACATCGTTACACTGTCTCCCCCGCGGGTTGGGGGGGGGGGGAGACTCATTACGGGTGTAAATGACTGAATGAATAGTAGGCACTAGGCGGTAGATCTGCCGCAGAAATTTGCGTGCTCATTTCCCAAGCGTGGTAACTATTCGATTACTACTAATTGTAAAGCGCATAGAACATGATGTGGAAAATGAATAATATTACGTTCTATGTAAATGCAACAGTCATTATCATTACACGCATTATTACCCGTGCGTCTCAAATTTACACGAGACTAAGATACCAGGATAAAATAAAAGATAAAGATGAGGAGAACATATTAAATAAAACCCCTGAAAAAGAATTCAACAACTACTGAAAAATCGGGAATGGGTAATCTTTATGTAATAAAGGTGGTCGCATTAGCTAACTCTTTCCATGCCAACTGCCACACACTGAGCCACAAGTCTATATGTTAATATCTATATTATATAAGTAATGAGATAATTTAGCATGGAATTATTACTAAATTAGTTTCGAAGATAGAGTAAAGCTTGTACAGTTACATACAAACCCCATCGTTTGGCCCCATTAAATGGAAAGACAGAGGGAAGCTGGTGTCCCAAGAGGGTCGGGGAGAGGCAGCGACCTGCATGGAAAAGCCAGAAGAATATCCCACCAGCTGATAACTGACACGATCAGCAAGCCAACCCTTTCGTGGATCCTGGGGAGGAGGGAGGAACAGCTATTTCATTGTGCCGCTTGCTATGATACGTATTCTCGAGCCAAGTAAGTAAGTACAATGTACCTAGTAAGCTTGGCTCCATAACTCTTTGCGGCATCGTATCTCTGGAGGGTACATCACTAACATGTGGTTGGCGGGTGCTCTGGTGTGGTTTGGTCCTTCTTTCCTATCAAACATCTATCGTCCTCACCTCTTCTCCTTCTTTTTGTATTTGTTATTCTCCTTGTAACACTTCTAATCTTCACGATCTCGTTGTGTTGCAAGTGCTGTAAAACTCTTACTAAAACTAAAACTAAAGGGTACATCTCAGGAACTCTTTTCATCGTCGTGACTCTCAAAATGGGGTGCACCGTAAGGTCAGATGGTATCGTGCTGAACTATGGAGCAGATGGCTCTAGTTCGAATCACCTACGGAGCCTTCTGAATTTGGGTTGTTTTTCGGAGATTTTAGGCACGGTGCTATCGGAGACTGACGTTAAATTCGAGCCCCCGCTTCGTAAATAACCTTACAATATTGAAAGGGGGTTGAAGCATATAGGATAATGAAGATCATTAATGATGACCAATGTCTTAAAATTGACCTTAAACACCTAAAGAAAACAAGGTCTTCTCGACTTCGGGTTGCCCCCGGGGTGGGAAAGGGGGGGGGGAGAGAAAAATAAAAACATTATGTTTGAACCCAGCCAACGAATAGATGTGTGAAATCGTATTTCTTTACCACCTCTTACAACACTATAAAGGTATTTAAGAAGTATGACCTTTGAATTTAACTTCCATCTCTGGATAGAACAAATAGAACAGAGCCAATTAGGAACAGTTGTGTAAAATGCATTTCCCAAGAACGCGACGTCGTACAGAGCTGAACCCCGAGCCCCAGAACCTGCAATCTCACGATTATGAACCCAGTAGTATCCCAACCACGAGACTATCGACGCCACCCATCCAAGGACGATGCTCATCCGTTTCTTTTTATAAAAAAAATAGAGGAGACTTTACGGCCACATCCACACAATTTAGGTCATTTAGGGGACGGGCTTCTGAGCCAAGCCAGCCTGTCAGGGCCTACCCGGGCAGAGAGGGATAGAACATCTCAGAAAAAAGACCGAGACACTCGATACCAGTTCATCCCCATTTAGAAACCGAACTCGGTTCTTCTGCGTCAGACAGATGGAAAGTTGGCGGTTGCTCTGGTGTGGTTTGCTCCTTCTCTCCTATCAAACATCTTTGATTTTATATCGTCTTTATTTCTCCTCATTTTTTGTGTTTGTTAACTCTCTTGTGAAACATGATCTAATCTTCAGCACTTATCTGACCATACTGTGTTGCAAGTGCCGTAAAACTCTAACTAAAACTAAACTAAACTGAGAGTGGACAGCGAGGGCTCTAACCTCTACACCACTGACACTGGATGCCTGTCCATGTCGTGTTTGTTAAACCCACAGCTCATTACCTCCACAACTGCCAGCTCTCTGTCTTCACGAACGGACTACACTCTTCTAAGCATTGATTTTCAATTACGCTTTTACAAGGCAAATTATAGGTTTCTTTTTTCTTTTTGTTCTTGGGAGAGTTTATCGGACAAAACATGTCAAACGACCTGGTCGGTCCGGTGATTTGTGTTCTGTGTTGGAAGATCAAAGAGCGCTGGGGTCATTTGGAACTGAAAGCCAGACAGACCCATGAGAACTGACAGCTCCCTGGCCGTCAACTGGACGGAAACCCGGAACGATGTCCTTAAGCCTGTATCACACGTTAAGTTAAAACTGGCGGTTGTCCGTCCTTTTTGTGATAAGAAAGTGATCCAATATGCAATCTCAACAATAAAAAATCATTCCCCTAGTTTTTGTGATGATCTTCAAAATCCAACAAGAAAGAGAGTCATCCGCGAGTCATATAGTTAGTTGTGATACGCTGGTTCCGAATTTGATATCATTGTTACGTTATTATCACAACTGAAAGAGCTTGGGAGTTGGCTTACCATAGAAAACTGCATCTCCCCTCGACGCTTAACGGCAGCAGAGGATGAAAAAGTAAAAGTAAAGTAAGTGTTAGGTTAAGACGTAGTTTTCAATAAGTTTAAAAACAAGAATTTTATCCCCAGGAGGCGTGTCAGTTTTAAGTGAACATGTAAAACAGGCTTTGCACCCACTGCTTCGATCATCCAGGAGGCGGATTGCTACGCCCTAGTCTGTCATAGCCATCCCAGGCAGTGTATGATACTGCATCCAAGCAGAAAGAGGAAGATGCTCCCTAATATTATTGATAACTTTTCTTCGTGGAAATTCAACACCTACGAATTGGTGTCTAAATCGAGAAAAGTTGTTATTGCGCTTCGGAGGCCGACTCTAAATCATAACGCGTATGTCTGTAAACAGTTCAGCGGATGGTTGGCGTGTGTTCTGGTGTGGTTTGTTCCTTCTTCCCTGTTAAACATCTATCGTCCTGGTCTTTCCTCCTTCTTCTTTTGTGTTAGTTAAAGTTACACTTCTAATTTTTGGCACTTATAAGATCATATTGTGTTGCAAGAGTGGTAAAATTTACAAAAACTAAACATATTTGAAACAACCCGTAAAAGTGCGTGTACTGTCCGTATACAAACAACCAGAAGGCCTAAAGGTTCGTTTGTGTCTGAAAACACTGTAAACAACATGTACAGAAACAGGCGGCAATTTGTGATGTGAACTTTAACGCCCGTGTCCTAAAAACAGAAAAAAGTACATGTATAAATAATATTACATGTTGTTTAAAAAGGGGGGGAATGGAAGACCGGCGTGTTGACGTCAAATGAGTCACGAGGAAGGAGATTTAAGACGAAGCAGAAGAAGCCGAGCAGCAGTACGTCATTGTGTTTGAGAGTGAAAATATGTGAGGCAGCGTGGTGGAATCAGGCTCTCGTCAATTTTTGGGCTTGTAGAGTTATGGGTATCATCTTAAAGCTTGTTCACTTGTCTTAATTTGGATGGAAAGAATATCCATTTATCTTGAATATATATATTTGATATATTTGCGAGAGAAATTTGCGAAAGAAGGAGGTGGGGCTCACCTGTTTTCTGAGGTAAAGTTAGTGAGAAAACGGCCGCCAAAGATTAGTTATTTCTTTATCTTAAGAGTCAGTAGTAACTGAAAATTTACATTTTTTGTGTGCCTTTAATCAACGTTTTTCAGAAAAATCCACCCAGAAATTAGCTCTTTAATGGGCATGAAAGGTGTTGAGCCTAAAAACAAAAATGTGATAAAAATTCACAAACCTGCGGAAAAATGCAAGTTTCGTCACTTTGATTATTTTTGACGAGAGCCTGATTCCACCACGCTGCCTCACATATGTAATTTTATTTTGTGACACGACAATACATACCAGACTGCTGTTTTTATTTATTCGTTTGTTTGCTTGTTTGTTTGTTTGTTTATTTGTCTGCTTGTGTGTTTGCTTGTTTGTTTCTATTGTTTGTTTGTCTGTTTGTTTGTTATGTATCTATAAAATAAACGTACTAAATAAACTATCACAATGTCGCTACACGGACATGTAGCTCTCTCGTAAAGCTTATGACATCGTTTGTCTCTTTTTTCCTGTCTTTAATAGCGGTCACGAGCCATTGGGGTCAGGTCGGGAAATTGTTGAGGGCTGTCGTGACTCGTGACACCCTGAATTTAGGTCCGAAATGTTTAGTCTTAAGACGGTCACATTCCACGACCC
>NW_004797648.1:554278-555559 GCF_000002075.1 Aplysia californica | reverse complement strand
ATAATAATAATAATAACTTGTCCGTTCATGTCTGGCGATGACCAATACATCCGTAAAGGAGAATGTTTATTCTCCAGTGAAATAGAAGAATTTGAAGAATTAAAGGTTACCCGCTGTACAATGTCATTATGATCTACAAAATATGCAAGGGAGGAAATGTAAAGTGGCTGTTTGTACTGTAGGTGATTGTGTTTCTTATACAGGTGGCTGTTAGAGCAAGTTCGATGGTAAGTGAGTTCAACAAGGCTCAAGACACTATCTATACCTGAATACCTGGAGGTGTCATCTCTGACTCAGAGGTTGACGGGTAATGACCCCCCAGCGCTCATGGTCACCAGCTGTCTTTCCACACACAATATCTCTTCCTTCAAACTTCAAACTAAGACAAAAATTTGACATGGTTTTGACGGCGAAAAATGAAGAAAAATAGAAGGTCAGACTTTTACTTTCTCATGGAGCGGGTGGTTGGCGGTTTCGCTGGTGTGGCTTGAGGTTTGCTCCTCCTCTCCTATCAAGCATCTACCGTCCTCGTATTTCCCCTTTCTTTTTGCGTTTGCTACTCTCTACTTGTAACATCTTTAATCTCCTGCATTTATTAGACTTAATTGAATTGCAAATGCCGTAAAATGCTTACTAAAACTAAAATATTTGACCGTATTCTAATGGAGAGTGGAATACAGAGGGAAGTCTGAGGACACTGAAAATCCAAATACTACTAAAAGCCCTCCCGTCGAGTTAGATCCTTATGTTATTCTGAGGTTGTCAGTCCGGGAAAAGTAGGCTTTAGCCTCCTATTCGGAAGTTACTGGACCTTGTACGCATATCCGGGGTCTCTGGTGTCCACATGATCATCATATTTGGGTCGCTGTGACGTCATTCGCGAAGGCGCTTTTTACTTATTTTAGGAATGGGGAAAAAGGGTGAAAGCTAAAAAAAAAAAGTGTGTGTGTGTGTGTGTGTGTGTGTATGAGGGGGGGGGGGTATTTACGAGGACGTTCACCTTAACTCTACGACGTAATGCTGTGACTACTTAGAGAACTTTATCCTACATAAAATGTTCCTGTAATCTTTACTTGTAAAGTAACTTGGTATTGTTGAATTCAGGACATTAACCGCAATGTTTATCCATATCGAGGTGGAATGAGCCATAAATGTAACTTGGTAGAATTTCAGGATTAGGTATCAACTCGAGCTTTTAGCTCGCTGGCTACTACAAACTTCCTGTGTGGGCACCCATCCTCCTCTTTACACAATAACACACACACACACACACACACACAC
>NW_004797648.1:549146-550324 GCF_000002075.1 Aplysia californica | reverse complement strand
AGACAGACAGACAGACAGACAGACAGACAGACAGACAGACAGACAGACAGACAGATAGACAGACTGACAGACAGCAATCTCCACTCCCTCAAGCAAAATCGTCCAAGCATACCAGATGACGTCGTAGAGAGTTTACAGTAATACTACCAGTACTGTAAGCCTTGTAACCTGAAGTTTAGAGCTGCCCTAATTTAAACATATCGTTGGAGTCCAAGGGCGAGAGCTTGAGGACAGATTCCATCACCTACATGAAAAAGTACCTAGATCTAGTATATATAGTACTGCTGTGCAAATTTGAGGAAACGAAACTTTGTCGAAGCCTCGAAGTATGAGATCGCTTTTGCGCTATTCGAGTATTCTTTCTTATACATTTAGCTTCATATTAAGTTCATCTGCAACACCGACTGTTCAATAATCATATAGGGACAGTAGCCTAATAGGGTACTTGAGGTCAGATCTCACGGCCTTGTACTGTTGTCAAATTCTGAGGAAAAGAAAGAAGCTTCATCGAAGCCTCGAAGTGAGGTCGCTATTCGTACTATTCGAACATAATATATATGCGTGAATTATTAAATCAAGTTTTTAAAAAAATCACATGTATATTAAGTCCTTCAGCAACATTCTCTTTTTAATTGATCATTCCGTTCCTGGAGATAAATCGTCAAATTGAGAAACAATCACCAACTTTCAGGTAAGTAAGTCTCGACTATTACCACAATTCACTTGAATTGGGGACATAATTGTGTGTGTGTGTGTCTGAAAAGTGGTTCCAGTTGTGGGCAAAGCTAGATCTATATTTTTTTAGCAACGGGCTTCTAAAAATTCGTTTCTTAATCCAGTAAAATATTGAAAGAGTTTTACGATATTAAAGTCTAAATACGTTTATTAGTTATTTCGCCATATGCTGTACTTCGTCAAAGGTTAAAAATGAGCAGGAAATTGGGTTTATCTCCAAATTTTGTTTTTACATCCTGTGTTACAAAACTATGCATATCTTTAAAACTTTTAACCTTTTAAAAATCAGCTTGTTCAGCACTGAATTTGCTGCAAGAATCTATCTATCTGTCAAGCTATCTATCCATATATCTATCTATCCATCTATCTATCTATCTATCTATCTATTTATCTATCTATCTATCTATCTATCTATCTATCTATCTATCTATCTATCTATCTAT
>NW_004797648.1:545370-546548 GCF_000002075.1 Aplysia californica | reverse complement strand
TCTCTCTCTCTCTCTCTCTCTCTCTCTGTCCCTCTTTCTCTCACCCCCTCTCTATCCCTCCCATCTCTCCCTCCCTCCTCACACCTCCCACCCCTCTCTCTCCCCGTGACAAACAACGCAGAACAATCTCCGTCGGTCGACCAGGGCAACAGATGGTCAGACAGTGTAGTTTGCCGACTCGATGTGCGACATTTTGCGTGGGTTTAGCTAACTGTCGCCCTTCTTTTCGTCACCTGCTCTGTCCATCGCGCGTCTCATTCCAAGCTCAACACATCCCTTTTGGGCTTCGACAGGTGCCGTTGAGATTACGATACAACACCCCTTCTATCACTATCAGTACGGAAAGGTTAATCAAAATTGCTGCTATGCTCAACCCTGTAGATCTATCTATCTAACTAGCTACGACTTTCTGGCGAAAAAAAAAGAAATATTAAAATTTATCAGCCAAAACATGAAAGTATGATAGATCTAGTAATTAATTAATATTCTGACTGGGTTGAAACAAGGTGTTCTTTCTGTTTTTGTTTGTTTGGTATTATTTTGTTTGGTTTATTTTTGTCTTGTTTTGCTTTTTGAAGTTGTTTTTTTGTTTTTTTTAAAGAGGGAGGCTTGGATTTTGCAACAAAGAGTGTGGAAGGTTAATCAAAGTTGGTGTTATAGGTGCCAACCGTGTAACTCAGATGATGCCAATAACTCCACATGCCCAGAAATTGGCAAGCGCTGAATCCACGCCCGGGACAGTGACACATAATACAGTTGAGGTCTCCCTTGTTAAATTTTTTTTTTTAAAGTGAAAATTGACTTTCAAAAATGACGTCATGTTGTCTCCACAGAAAGGGGCGAGTGGGTGGTTGGTGGGTGCTCTGGTGTGGTTTGCTCCTTCTTTCCTATTAAAAATCTATCGTCTCTATTTCCCCTCCTTCTTTTTTGTGTTTGTTCCTCTCTTTTAACACCTCTAATCTTCTGGCGCTCATATGACCTTATGCAGTTGCGAGTGCCGTAAAACACTTACTAAAACTAAAAAGAAAGGGGCGAGTGGGGTCCCCTGAAATGCTGCGAGTAGTGACTTGGCTGGGGTGTCAAAAGTCTCACAAAATAAATCTGTAGAAAATACAATAGAAAGATCCGTTTTGTCACCCTTCAACAAACAAGTTACTGACTTAATAACGCCCCCCCCC
>NW_004797648.1:542800-543928 GCF_000002075.1 Aplysia californica | reverse complement strand
TGCTGCCTCGTGTGTTGTGTGTAATTCCATGAGCCGTGCTGTCCTGTGTGTTGTGTGTAGTCCCCTGTGCTGTGCTGCCTTGTATGTTGTGTGTAGTCTCATGTGTGTAGCCCTATGTTCCGTGTTGCCTCGTGTGCTGTGTGTTGTCCCATGTACCGTGCTGTCCTGTGTGTTGTGTGTAGTCCCCTGTGCTATGAAGCCCCATGTTCCGTATTGCCTCGTGTGTTATGTGTAGTTCCATGTTCCATGTAGCTCCGTGTGTTTTGTGTTTCCCCATGTGTTGTGTGTAGCCCCGTGTTCCGTGTTGCCTCATGTGTTGTGTGTAGTCCCCTGTGCCATGCTGTCCCGTGTGTTGTGTGTAGTCCCATAATATGTTATGTGTAGCCCCAAGTTCCGTGTTGCTTCGTGTGGAGTGTGTATTTTAGCCCCATGTGTTGTTTGAAGTCCCATGTGCCGTGTGGTCCCGTGTATTGTGTGTAGTCATATATATGTTCCGTGTTGCTTCGTGTGTTGTGTGTAGTCCCCTGTGTCGTGCTGTCTCGTTTGTTGTATGTAGTCCCATGTACCGTGCAGTCCCGTGTGTTGTGTGTAGTCCCCTGTGCTGTGCTGCCTCGTGTGTTGTGTGTAGTCCCCTGTGCTATGTAGCCCCATGTTCCCGCGTTGCCTCGTGTGTTGTGTGTAGTCCCATGTGTCGTGCTGTCTCATGTGTTGTGTGTAGTCCCATGTGCCGTGCGTGCTGTCTCGTGTGTTGTGTGTAACAAGCTGAGCTAACTACGCCTGTACCAGCCCATTGATCCGTGGCCTACTTGACGACTGAACCCCAGAACAAGTGCGTCTACAAGTGTGCCTGCTGGTTCGTGCGTGACACTGTTCTTATCGCTCCAGCTGCAGTCAGACTACGACAGAGGCCTCATCCGAGGTCCCCCTGTGGTAGTGGTGGTAGGCATAGCCAAAAGGTTTCCACTCTAGCTAGCCGAGCTGATGTTGCTGTCACCCAGCTGAGGAGGTGAGAGATGGGAGCTGGTGGGCCCAAGGTTCGTACCCTGGCCTCATTCCTTTTACTTTTCTTTGCATGCGGCCTGTTGTCCGTGTGCGGGTGAGCGGGGATTGGGGGGGGGAGGGAGGGAG
>NW_004797648.1:540704-542354 GCF_000002075.1 Aplysia californica | reverse complement strand
AGAGAGAGAGAGAGAGAGAGAGAGAGAGAGAGAGAGAGAGAGAGATGTGCAAGCGAACTTCGTCGTCAGTGTCTCCCAACTCCCAACCTTGACCCATCGTGTCCCGCCCGAGCCTAGTGTGCAGCTGTGACCCTGCGCTCAGGATGTTGACCTACTTTCCGTGGGGACAACATCACGCTGACGTCACAGGGGTGACGCCGGAAAGTAACGGCTGTGATGCGACGAATGGATGTCATCAGGAATGTCATGTTGTGATGTAATGTGTTGCGGGCGGTTGGAGGGTGTTGCTGATGTGGCCTGCCCAGTTAGCTGTTATAATGTCCATTTTGTACACTGTGTCAGAACACCGTAGGCTATTCGTTTTTTGTATTAATTTTTATTTGTATACTATTAGATTCTATGCGCTTTAAAGCGCACAAAGCTCACTGTAGAGCGGGGATTTGCGTTAATTGATAAAGAATAGCAACATTTGTATAGCGCAAATTCCCGTGTAAAGGCGGGCTCTATGCGCTTTACAATCCATGATTGAATTACCCCGGCAGACCTGATAGCTTTCTGATACAATTTCAACTTTTTGCGAGGCATACAATTCAAGCTGCCATTTTACAGGCGCCAATACACTAGCATATTAACTAGATCTGGCACTTTCTATGACCAGGTACCAATTCCCACCTGGACAAAATGAGGAAAATTCATTCAAAGTGCCTTTCCCAAGTACACAACATCGGGCCTGAGGCTCGACCCACGAACCCCCAACCTTATGATTACACGAGTCCGGTAGCCAATTTTTTAGACTACCGAAACAAATGCTTCCTCCTCCTTCTCCTCCTTCTCCTCCTTCTCCTCCTTCTCCTCCTTCTCCTCCTCCTCCTCCTCCTCCTGCTCCGCCTCGTTTTCCTCCTCATCCCGTCCTCCTACTCCTCCTTCAGGTAGATTTACTTTTACTTTTACAACAAAACTATCAAAACCTACAACTTAACAGAATAGTAGTTTTCGTTATCTGTTTCATATCAAGGAAAATTGTAATTGCAAGTCTTTTACGCTCATATAATTAACATACATGTATTAGTATAATTGTTGCACCATTTCTGCCGTGCCAAGGCAGACCGACGTATCTGCGAAAATGATTAATTTTTGCATCTTTGTTTAAATGGACGCCCAAACCCATTCTGCAGCTTTCGTCAAAGGCAGGAAGACGTATCTGCACAAGAAATAGAATATTTCACCTTGGCAAACAGACGTCACTGAAGTGCCATGCCCATAATATTTCCAATGGCAGCCTGATGTAACTCAAAATTTAAAAAAAAATGCAGATACGTCGCTCTGTCTTGGCACGGCAGATTTATGCACCGGGCTTCTTTGGCATGCCTGCGGGGGGCTTTCCAAGCTGAAAGGGATGCAACATCCCAGCAAACAGACGGAGACACTCGATACCACCCTCGCTCGGTTATCGAACTCACATGTTTTTGTTTACTGTTTTAAGATATTTTTAAAAATTTATTTATATTTACGCATTTCCTGCGCACGAGAGCAAAGCGCCTAACCGCTACACAACAGTCGCTGGTAGGCCGACTCTCTCTCTCATCTTCAGTGTACTATCAAAAAGTAGATGTTAACATCGTAGGGCACATAGTAAACTATACCCCCCCC
>NW_004797648.1:538487-539609 GCF_000002075.1 Aplysia californica | reverse complement strand
ATTTCCCGTTTGGACTTCTCTGTTGACACCCACCCCTTGGCGCTCATATTATGACCTTATGCAGTTGCGAGCGTCGTAAAACCTTGATAAAACTAATTAACCCCTTTCACTTATGACCTAATTGTGCTGCAGGTGCGTAAAACTTTTACTAAAACTAAAGCTCACCTTTCGGAACTTACTCTCCGCTCTCCACGGGGTCACTTTTTGGGACTCCGTGACGTCATGCGCACATACTTACTTTAAGAATTATGGGGGTGTTTTTTTGTTTGTTTGTTTTTAGTTTGTTTGTTTGTTTGGGTTTTTTTGTTTGTTTGTTTGTTGTTGTTTTGTTTTGTTTTTGGTTTTGTTTTTTTGTTTTTTTTTGGGGGTGGGGCGTAGATATGTACGGGTATTTGTATCAGTTTTGTATCCCTTATAACCTGGGGTTTACTGAACTTCACACCACGAATGACCACCCACCTTCCTTAACTATCTGTCTGTCTGTCTGTCTGTCTGTCTGTCTGTCTGTCTGTCTATCTGTCTGTCTGTCTATCTGTCTGCCTGTCTGTCTCTCTGTCTGACTCCTTTTTCACCTCGTTCTATCTAATCAGTCCGCTTTGTGATTCTCTTTTCATGGTCATACCGATGTAGTAGATGGTTGGTGGGTGCTCTCGTGTGGTTTGCTCCTTCTTTCTTATCAAATACATGTCGTCCTTTTCTCCCCTCCTTCTTTTTTGTGTTTGTAACTCTCCTGTAACACCTTGAATCCTGGGCACTTATATGACTTTATTGTGTTGCAAGTGCCGTAAAGCTTTTATTAACACAAAACAACGAATTAAAGATAAACGTTTTCTTTTCCTTGTTCTTCCA
Source organism: Aplysia californica (assembly GCF_000002075.1). Lineage (NCBI taxonomy): Eukaryota > Metazoa > Mollusca > Gastropoda > Aplysiida > Aplysiidae > Aplysia > Aplysia californica. The sequence goes on along the minus strand of NW_004797648.1, from coordinate 538,760 downwards.
GTGACTGCGCGATAGTGTCGGAGAAGGTAATATTATATTAAAAAAACCTAGAGACCTTGCATAAGTCAACTACCAAAAGTGTAACTCGCCATACCGAGCAGAGCTCTTGAATCAAATCAAAGGTGCAACTCCGAGAAATTGGCAGGCATCTTCGAAGAGTAAATTTGCTCACTGGTACCAGAGAGTTTACAGTAATAATACTGTAAACCCTCTCTGCTGGTACATGTATTGTAGTGGTGAGAAGAGTTACAGTTCTTGATGGGGGGTCTGTAG
>NW_004797648.1:535096-536223 GCF_000002075.1 Aplysia californica | reverse complement strand
GTAGGAGGAGGAGGAGGAGGAGGTGGAGGAGGAGGAGGAGGAAGATGACGATGATGATGATGATGATGATGATAAAGCGGGGGACGAGAAGGAGGACGATCAGGAGGATGAAGAAGAAGAAGGAGGAAAATGGCGACGGTAACGACGAGGACAACGACATACACCCTTCCTGCTGCCCCTTCCTCCTCTGTAGGTAGTTTTTTCCCCTTGCTGGCAATCTCTTGGAGAAAATTACTAGGCGACATTTCTAACATTACTTTCTTGTATTCGTGGCATTTACTCGAGCAATAGATTAATTGCTAGTAGTAGTAGTAGATCTTTTTACAATAATATTGATGGTAACAGTAATAGTGATAATAACAGCCCTATTAATTAATAGGAATAATAACATTTCATTCCTACAACTCAATTTCATTTGATTCACGCTGTGCAGCAAACACTGAATATTATTCATAGGCGGGAAAATTGATATGACTGAATTTCAGACATTAATGATTCTGAATATGGAGGAGGAGGAGGAGGAGGAGGAGGAGAAGGAAGATATTGTTGATTATGATGAAAAAACGGAGGACGAGAAGGAGGACGATAAGGAGAATGGAGAGGAAGAAGGAGGATTCTGTTGTCTTTACACCCCCATCGACACTGTTTAGATCATTAAGGAGGCGGGCTTCGACTTCACAGTAGAAAGACAGGGATAATAGAGAAAAGCTTTTTTTTGAGGGGGTATGTGTTTCAGGGCGCTCTCAACTGCATAAGGTCATATATTAAGAGCGCGCGGGACAACATACAAACATTTCGGTTGGTAGGAAATTTAGAATTTTGCCCGGGTGACGGCCGAAGCCTACTCTTATCGATTCTGGACCAAAAGTTTCCACGACTTGGATGATGATGATGATGGTGATGATGATGATTTAATGATTATGATGATGATGATAATGAGGAGGAGGAGGAGGAGGAGGAGGAAGATGATATTGATTATGATGATAAAGCGGAGATCGAGAAGGAGAATGGAGAGGAAGAAGGAGGTTTCTGTTGTCTTTACACCCCCATCAACACAGTTTAGATCATTAAGGAGGCGGGCTTTGACCCTACCCGTCTGGACCAGCCCGAGGGGAGAGGGATATTAC
>NW_004797648.1:525474-531081 GCF_000002075.1 Aplysia californica | reverse complement strand
GCAGAAAGAGGAGACGAAATCAGACGACAGAATATTGCTAGAGAGCAGGAAATGAGGTGAAAGGAGACCCATTTAGCGAAGAAAATGTTTCGATCCCTACCTGGATTCGAACCCAGGACCTTTTGAATGAAAGGCCAACACCTTAACCTCTAGGCCACGAGAGCCCCCCTGGCAGAGATGGCGTTGCTATTCCCGCAAACTTAGACTTGGTGCTTTATTTTACAAAAGCTCACTCATTTTTCTATTCTGATGTTGATACACATCGCTTTGAAAGCGCAGAATTCTAGTCACATAAACGTGAGTTGCTGCATAAAGAAACTGATCACGAGCATTAACCTTAACATTTTTTTTTTAGTCGAGAGGGAGATTTTTTCAGCAATCTAGACAGGAAACTAACTTAGAATTATGAAGTTCTTTCTGCTCAGTACCAGCATGTCAGGCATTTTCTCAGAATAATCTTACGATTTTGACAGGGCAGAATATTATATAACATTTGATTTCTGATCTCTTGGTTTAGTAACAAAAACGGCCAAAAATATCAGATAGAACGTTGTAATTCTGAGGTTTCGAGGTATTGCCACAAATGCTGAAAGTCGGAAATTGTAATTAGTCCAACACATCGCTTAACGTACGTGTGGAGGGTTTACGAAGCGGGTGAATGGAGGGCGCCTCTGGTAAGCTCTACTTTTTTATTTTCCATTTGTTGTTTCAGACTATCTACTGTCTGTCTTACCTTTTCCCTCCACAAAAAACCCCATTATTGTATCGATGTGCTTCTGTTATTTTACAAGTAGTTTTGCGCTAATTAAACTCAATTATGTCTAGTTGTGATCTGAATAACTGGAAGAAACTTTCTTTCTTTTTGTTCCTAATTCCTTCAGTAACTTGTTATGTCGGTCGTTACACTCTTAGTTTTGATTATAATGTATTAATTTTCATTTTTACCTATTCGTAACAATCAACAGATACATTTGTTTTACAAACCGGATGTTGAATGTTACTTGCACGTTTGTATTTACTTAACTGTATCCGAGCATATATCGTGAGATGAGAGGCTGGTGACAGCCTTATTTCAATGATATCATGATACTCTTGAAAAACATTTTATCTCGGTCCGTACACTTTCAATATTGGATATAATCTGTTTATATTTGTGTATGCCTTGTTGTAGTATCAAACAGATAATTAAATTTGTTTTAAAAGCTGTGCATACAGTTTTATAAGCTACGTCTTAATGACTAAACTATGTTCAAGCCAATTTGTCATCTACGAAGTCAGAAACAGCTTTATTTCATTTTCTTCCCAATTTCTTCACTAACATGTTATGTCGTTCATTACACTCTCAGTTTTGGTTATATCCTATTCATTCGTAGGTGTGTGTAAGTGCAGCAACCAACATATAATTGTATTTTACAATCGGGGTGCTTAATTTTACGAGCAGCTTTGTATTGACTAAACTTTATACAAGCTTAATTGTGACCCAAGAAGATGGAAACAGCCTTATTTTTGTCATCATGCTTTTTGGGGTGATTTTTTTCATTTCTTCGGTAACTTGTTAAGTCTGTCGTTCCATTATAGGTTTTGTTTAGAATCTATTCATATTTTATGTAGTGTATGACTAGTTGTAACAACTAACAGATACTGGTGTTTAACAAAATAAGTGCACAATAAACATGTATTTGCCAAACGCCTTTGTGCTTACTAAAGTCTGTTCTAGCATAGTTGTGATCTGAGAAGCCTGAAGCATCCTTATTTCTTTTCCGTCTTAATATCTTTGAACATGTCAAGTCGGCCGTTACGCTCTCAGTATTTGACATAATCTATTTATTTTTGTGTATGCCTAGCTTTAACAACCAGCTAATAGTTGAATGTTAAAGTGTGGGTGTGCAATTTTACAAGTACGCTTGTGCCCACTTAACTCTACAAAAGTCAAGTAGTGACCTTGGGAGCTTAAAATGACTTTCTTTCTTTGTCATCCAGAATTATTTGTGAGTCATCGTGGTGAAATGAGATGCTCGTCAAAATAACAAAATCGGAGAAAAGGGCATTTTTCACTGGTTCGGCAATTTTTATCGAAATTTTGTCTTTTGGTTAAACACCTTTTATGTTCACATGAAAACTAATTTCCATGTGAATTTTTACTGAAAAACCTTGCTTAAAGGCACAAAATAGGTAATTTTCAGCTTTCAATGACTCTTCAGATTCAAATACCCATGCTATTCAAGTATTGGCCAATGATAATGATGGTATTTTATGTTTAATGTACGCTGATGACCTAAGTCTTTTTGACGACAATGTCAGAAGTTTACAAAAGAAAATCAATGTGTTATATGATGTCTGCCAGATATGGGGTTTAAAAGTGATAACAAAGAAAAGTAAGATTGTTGTTTTTAGAAATGGAGGCTATCTCAAAAGATCTGAGAGATGGTATTGGGAGGATAAGATCTTAGAGACAGTCACCTATTACAGTTACTTATGCATTTCATTTTCATCGCGTCTATGCTGGAGACGAACGCAGGAAGATCGAGCTTGTAAAGCTCAAGGGATTGTTTCTCGAACAAGAAGGCTTTTCTGTTCCTTCCAATAATTAAATTTTGAAACAGCAAAAAACATTTTTGATATAATGATTAAACCAATGCTGCTTTATGGGTCTGAAATTTGGGGTGCCAAAAATTGGGACCTGATTGATAATGTTCAGGTAAAGTTCTGGAAAGCCTTTTTGTGTCTTGGCAAAACTACACCCAAATGTTTAGTTCTAAGAGAAGTGGGAAGAACCAATTTAAGTTCTGATTGCATACATTGTGTCATTAAATTCTGGTGCAGACTTATACACTTAGAAAATGACAGATATCCAAATAAATGTTACTTGCAATTATATCGTCCCTGTGAACTGGGCAGAGTCAACTAGGCTACGGAAGTTAAAAACCTATTATTTTCCCTTGGTTTTGGATATGCCTGGTTTTCTCAAAATGTTGGAAGTATTAGACTCTTTCTCAGTGAAGTAAAAAGTAGACTTGTTGACCATTCTGTGCAGAACATAGAGGAAGAAGTCTGTCGCAAGTATAATGTTTTCTCTCTTACAATTCTGTTTCTTGATCATTCTAGCTGCTTTAATGGCTGTCTTTTCTAAAAATAGGGGAAACTTAAAAGATGGAAACCTTTACTCTAAACGCAGAATAAATGAATGTACTCTCTCTATCCTATTTGAAGTTAACTATCATCAACTCTTCCCTGTCCTCAACGCACCAAACTCACAAGTTCGAGTAATGAAATCTGTAGGTTTTGTACACCCCCTTTGACACTATAAAGAAGGCATCAGGCCAGGCTGCTCCGACCCTTCATGTCAAGGCCAACCCATGCTGCGAGGGGTACATGTACTCCTCCCAGTATGCAATGCAGATCATTGCTTATAATAATAATAATAATAATAATAATAATAATAATAATAATAATAATAATAATAGTAATAGTAATAGTAATAATAATAATAATAATAATAATAATAATAATAATAATAATACGAAGAAGAAGAAGAAGAAGAAGAAGAAGAAGAAGAAGAAGAAGAAGAAGAAGAAGAAGAAGAAGAAGAAGAAGAAGAAGAAGAAGAAGAAGAAGAAGAAGAAGAAGAAGAAGAAGAAGAAGAAGAAGAAGAAGAAGAAGAAGAAGAAGAAGAAGAAGAAGAAGAAGAAGAAGAAGAAGAAAAAGAAGAAGAAGAAAAAGAAGAAGAAGACGGAGGAGGAGGATGATGATGATGATGATACCAAATACATAACAATGATATTGATAATGATAATAATGATGATATAAACCATAATATTGCAGGTTCTCAAACACGAGCAGATCGGTTGCTGTCTGTAGCCGGGAACCGTACCCATTCCCACTTACTTGGTTTAAGTGAGGGAAGTTCTTGTAAACTGCCTTTCCCAAGGACACAACGTCGGGCCTCTGACAGGATTCGGATCCACGATCTTATAATTGGTCCCTTTTAAGCACAAGGGGGCTATCCCGAAAAATGCTGTTTTGAGAATGTGAAAGGTAAAGTTTTTGAACCCTAATTCAGTTTCTTTAAAATGCAAGGAGAGTTTTTTTCTTTAACCAAACAAATACATGTATACACACCAATGAAACCAAACTTCTCCTATAGGTGGGGCAATGTCCACTTTTGAAGTAGGTCAAGATTTCTGGAAACCCCCGAAATCTGGGTTAGCCAGCTTGTCCTTAAAAGCGACCACTTGCAAGTCCGAGAGCCTAATTTAATTAGGCAATAATAGGGGTCCTTTCACGGCATGCACAGAAGACGCCATGAATCGGATCGCCCCGCCCCGCCCCGCCCCGCCCCGCCCCGATTCGATTAGATTCTGCCAATGAGCACACGGTACCGGTATTACCTTTGCAATTTTATTTCTCTGAGTTCAACACCCCCGCTCTTCTAACTTTACACTTTGCGTTGTTGAACGAAGATAGCATGAATTGTATTCTCAAGTACATGTCGTATCGTATCTCCGTCTGTCTTCTGGAATGGGGTATACCATTCAATCTGGATTGACCTTGACTGCCAAGATCGAGGCAGCCCACCTCTCAAATGATCTAAATTGTGTCAATAGAGACGTAAACCATTTACTAAGAGATATAACACTGTCTGAAAAGGAGGAGAGCATCGTTCTAAGTGCTCGTCCTCGGACAATGTTATGACATATTGTGTCTGAAACAAAAATTAGATTAAGTAGCGAGCAGATGGACATGGCGTTACCTCAGAATTACAATGTTCTATTTGACATTTTTGACCGTTTTTGAGTTACTAAGACCGTAAGGTCAGAAACCAGCATAAATGTTCTATCTGCTCTATCAAAATCGTAAGATAATTTGGAGTCGTTATCTAGATATTCAGAGAATTGCATTCGAAAAAAGATTGAAATGTACGTTGTGAAACTCATTTTAACGTCAGTTTTCTTAAAACAAGGTACTGAGGTAGAACTTAGTGTAATTCTACGGTAGAAATTTATTATTATATCCCAGATCGTCAACTCTGACATATTTCCGGTTCACTGTGGAGCGCGCCATATGACTCAGTTTGAGCCAAATGGAAGTCGCACAGAGAGAGAGAGAGAGAGAGAGAGAGAGAGAGAGAGAGAGAGAGAGAGAGAGAGAGAGAGAGAGAGCGCGTGTGTGTGTGTGTGTGTGTGTGTGTGTGTGTGTGTGTGTGTGTGTGTGTGTGTGTGTGTGTGTGAGGGGAGGGGAGGGAGAGATGCCAGCCGCTTTCGACAATAGCTGATATAAGCCGAAACTGGTGTTTGTGTTCTTTAACCTTCATTTGGGCTTGATGATAATGGCGCCACCCATAGACCACACTACACGTACGCTTCACCGCAAAGTATGCAGATAGCAAAGAGCGGCCACCATGACACTACACGGTCTAAGAATACCAGTCTATGGCAGAGGGGTAGACTCGTACAAAACACACACAGAGGGGTAGACTCGTACAAAACACACACAGAGGGGTAAACTCGTACAAAACACACACAGAGGGGTAGACTCGTACAAAACACACACAGAGGGGTAAACTCGTACAAAACACACACAGAGGGGTAAACTCGTACAAAACACACA
>NW_004797648.1:513501-514387 GCF_000002075.1 Aplysia californica | reverse complement strand
CTCATAATCAAGTGATGTAGTAGTGCTGATGGTAGACCCCAAGTAACAGAACTTGTCCACTGTCTTAAGTTCTTTGTCGTTCAGCCATATATTATGTGAGGCAGCGTGGTGGAATCAGGCTCTCGTCAAAATAATCAAAGTGAAGAAACTTGCATTTTTTTCCGCAGGTTTGTGAATTTTTATCAAATTTTTGTTTTTCGGTTCAACTCCTTTCATGCCCATTAAAGACCTCATTCTCGTGTGAATTTTTCTGAAAAACGTTGATTAATGGCTCCAAAAACGTACATTTTCAGTTACCACGTACTCTTAAGCTAAGGAAATAACTAACATTTGGCTGCCCTTTTCTCACTAAATTTACCTCTGAAAACAGGTGACCCCCACCTCCTTCTTTCGCAAATATTTCAACTTGTATTCAAGATAACTTGATACTTTTTTCATCCAAATAAAGACAAGTGAACAAGCTTTAAGGTGATAACAATAACTTTACATGCCCAAAAACTGACGAGAGCCTGATTCCACCACGCGGCCTCATATATGGCTCTGCTCTGCACCTTCTTGGGTAAGGATGACTGTTTTCTTAACACTGATGACCAAGCTAAAGACCTTGCATGCTGTTGATGGGCGGTCCATCATTGTTTGTAGGGTTGATTCACTGTGACCAACAAGAGCAGTATCATTGGCGAAGAGAAGGTCTCGCACTGTTGTTTTGTTGATCTAGGTTTTGGCCTTGAGTCGAACAAGATTGAAGAGCGACCCATCAGTTCTCCATTGGAGGAAGACATCCCCCTGGTGACTCTTTACATGCGTGTTGCAGTAAGACAGAAAAATAAGTGCTATAAAGGGTTGGTACTAAGACACAATAACTTATTTATTCTCTTACATGACC
>NW_004797648.1:511060-512259 GCF_000002075.1 Aplysia californica | reverse complement strand
GGTCGCTATACATGATTTCCTGTTTGGTTTCCGGTTCCACACGGGCTAATAGTGCTCAGAGTTACCGATCCTGAACTTCGAGTACGGGTGCCTTTTACGAGTGACTCACCCAGTTTTTTCCTCTGAGGTATCAACGGTTACTTGAGTTACTGTTTTGCATCCCCTTTGACCCAATTTAGATCATTCAGAAGGCGAGTAGCTTCCTTCCTGCCTGTCAGTGGTAAGCCGAGCGGAGCGGGGTTGGAAACATGAGTATTTGGCGTCGGTGGCCTAGTGGTTAGGCTACCGGACTCGCAATCGTGAGGTTGCTGGTTCGGGGTTCGAGCCGCGGGCCCGACGTTGTATTCTTGGGAAATGCACTTAACACGAATTTTCCTCACTTCACCCCGGTGGGAATGGGTACCTGGTCATAGACAGCGAAAGATCTTGTCAGTATGTTAGTGTTTTACCGCCAATAAATGGCTGCTTGCACGGTATGTTTCCCATGAAGTTGAGGTTGTTTCAGAATGCTCTCAGGTCTGCTGGGGTAATAGTATAGATTGTGAAGCGCATAGAGCGTGCTGTTGAGCGGGGATTTGCGCTATACAAATGCTATCTATTTTCATTATTAGTATTCCTGTAAAAATATGGAGCTTTCTGTTTGTCAGTCTTACTTTTTTCGGTTCGAACCTCAGCTCGGTCCGACGTTGTGTCCTTGGGAAAAGCACTTGACTCGAATTTCCCATTTGGCTCGGTCCTTTCGGAGAAATACGTTAAACGCGAAGGTCCCGTCTTTTAAATAACCTAATAGTGTTGATAGGAGTGTTAAGCTTATACCACTTCACCATTTTTTTCCAGTACTAAATGACCATTATCGTGTTGATGCTAAACTCTCATAGCCTGTGCACTTTAATCAGGGTTGGGCGCTATATAGATGCTATGATTATATTATTGTATTATTAATTTGTGAGGCAGCGCGGTTGAATCAGGCTCTCGTCAAAACAATCAAAGTGAAGAAACTTGCATTTTTCTGCGGGTTTGTGAATTTTAATCAAATTTTTGTTTTTGGGCTCAACACCTGTCATGCCTCTTAAGCAACTCATTTCTATGTGGATTTTTCTTAAAAACGTTGATTAATAAAAGCACAAAAGATGTACATTTTCAGTTATCACGGACTCTTAAGCTAAGGAAATAAGTAATCTTTGGCGGCCATTTTCTCA
>NW_004797648.1:508215-510178 GCF_000002075.1 Aplysia californica | reverse complement strand
GTATCTAGATTAAAAATTACATTTTGTTGACAATGATATTTATTGTATGTGTATGACTGCAAGTTCTTTTGTATGTGTGTGTGGAAAAGAGGATTTGTTGTGAAAGTGCATATGTGAAGCGTGATGACAAAATGAGTTACTTCTCGCAATCCACAAACGGAAATACTGGCCAAAAGTCCACGCGATAGGGTCAGATTAGTAGATTTTCTATTGATGCTACATTCTTTTTGCATAACGTTTCTTTTATTGTTCCCTACTTATAAATTGTAAAAACTTCACCTAATAGCGTGATGTGTCTATTTCCATAAGACTTGGATCCGAGAAGTAACTCTTTTTGTCAGCACGCTTCACATATATATATATATATATCGTCCTGATCTCTCCTCCTTCGTTTTTAAGTTTGCTTCTCTCTTGTAACACCTCCAATCTTCGGGACTATATCATGACCTAATTGTGTTGCAAGTGCCGTAAAACTCTTACCACTACAACTAAACTAAAATAAAAGACTCTTGATTAGATAGTAAGTGTCGCCTTTTTACCGATCAACTCCTTAAATGTTTTACCGTACGCACGCCTATACTCGCTCACGAACTGGACCAAAATTTGGGATAGTTTACTTTAGTTTTTCACAAGAGTTTTACGCACTTGCAACACAACACGGTCATAAAAGTTCCGAAGAGTTACAAAAAGGTAACAGACACAAAAAAGGAGAGATTGGGACGATAGGCATTTTGTTTTAGTAAGAGTTTTACGGCACTTGCAACACAATAAGGTCAAATGAGAGCCGAAGAACAGAGGTGTTACAAGAGAGTAACATACATAAAAAAGAAGGAGGAGAGATAAGGACGAACGAACGAAGAACAAACCACACCAGAGCGCCCGCCAACCACCCACATTGGGTTGTAACAGCTGTTGGTTAGGTCAAAAATCAATAACATCAATAACGGTTACGTCAAAAAGAAAAAACCCAAGAAAACCAAATACAACCCCCCACCCCCTTCCCCCTCTTCCAGATAATAGTAAAAAAAATAATAATAAAGAAACAAATCCCCCAAAAAACAACATTCCTGTTTCTCCCCCATTGGGGATATTAATTTGGGAAACAAAAGCATTCTAGTTTTAGTAAGAGTTTTACGGCACTTGCAACACAGTATGGCCATATAAGTGCCGAAGATTAGAGGTGTTACAAGAGAATAACAAACATTAAAAAAAGAAGAGGGGGAGATAAAAACGCCGATAGTTGCTTGATAGGAAAGAAGAAGCAAACCACATCAGAGCACCCGCAAACAACCCACTCACAATAGCATTTACTGAGCACACATCTAATATACATGAATAGTGCAGGGGGTATTTATAGCAAAGTCACACTCAGTGTAATAGATAGCATTTGTACGGCGCAAATCCCCGCTCAACAGCAAGCTCTGTGCGCTTCACAATCTATACTATTACCCCAGCAGACCTGAGAGCATTCTGAAACAACCTCAACTTCCTGGGAAGCATACAGTGCAAGCAGCCATGTATAGGCGCTAAAACACTAACACACTGACAAGATCTTTTGCTGTCTATTGCCGGGTACCCACTCCCACCTGGGTGAAGTGAGGAACATTTGTGTAAAGTGCCTTTCCCAAGGACACAACGACAGGCCCGCGGCTCAAACCCCCGAACCCGCAACCTCACGAATATGAGTCCCTTAGCCTAACCACTATAGTAACCACTAGGCCACCGACACCACGAACAGTGTAGGGGATATTTAAATAGCAAAATCACACTCATTACACATGTATATACATATATACATAATGAGAGTGCACAAGAGCGAGCAGGCCCACGCGCGCACGCGCACGCGCACGCGCACGCACACACACACACACACACACACACACACACACCGACTGACCAACAAACTAACAGACAGATAGAGACAGAGAGAGAGAGAGAGGGGGGAGGGGAGAGAAAGAGAGAG
>NW_004797648.1:504394-505802 GCF_000002075.1 Aplysia californica | reverse complement strand
TGAAAGCAGACAACAGAAAATTGCTAGAAAGCAGGAAAGGAAGTGAAAGGAGACAATTTTAGAGATGAAAATTTTTCGGTCGCTACCCGGATACGTCAAAATCTTTGATGTCAAATTTCTCAAAACTGGGTACTGAGCAAATAGAACTTTGTACTTTATAGGTAGCGATCTGCCTTCAGCACATCTCAAAAGCTTCCAGACACTTAGTTTAATAGTATGGGTGTATATTTGTAACAGCACTTGCAACACAATAAAGTGATCACTTAAGTGCTGAGGATTAGAGGAGTTAAAATAACTTACAACAGAGTAACAAACACAAAAAAGAAAGTAGGGAGACAAGGACGATAGATGTTTGATAGTGAAGGTGGAGCAAACCACACCAGAGCACCCATCAACCACACACTCCAGACATATAACACGTTTTCGCAGCTTATATCTGAATACCCATTCCCACCTGGGTGACATGAGAAAAAACGTGTTGCGTCATGAGTGCTTTTCCAAAGGACAAAATATCGGGTCTCTGACAGAGTTCGAATCCATGACTTTCCAGTTACGACCCCAGCGCCATCACCACAGCACCACTACACCACCTGAAGTCGCCGCTGAGTGCTTAGGTACATCACCAGAGCAGGTAAAAAGAGCAAACAATTAAAGAAAATTTAGTTTTAGTAAGAGTTTTACGGCACTTGTAACACAATTACATGTAGGTCACATGAGTGCCGAGGATGAGAAGTGGTAGTGTGACTAGAGAGATACATTGTACATCCTGACTTACGAAAAAGGAGGTGAGATCAGGACGATAGATGTTTGCTAGGAAAGAAAAAGCAAACCATATCTGAGCATCCGCCAACCGTCCACAAAAAAAATAATTAAAAAATAACACAGGCTGAGTGATCCGAACGGATTTATTGACGTCCAGGATCAATATAATTTTAAAAAAAAGAACGTTAATAAGAAAAAGAAAAAACAACCACACACACAAACACGGAAAATACCAAAACAAGAAAAACAAAACGCGGACATTTAAAACACACAGATGACACCCCAGCCCAGGTCGTCGTTTTCCCGCCTCCAGTCAGTCAGAGTTCAGCAGACGACGACAGAAGATGTTGGTCTGCAGTCCTCCCTCTCCTACGTCTGCCGTCAGTCAAGTAACGGGGGCTGGTGCTAGTCGAACTTGAGGTCGACATGGCCACACCGAGAGGTGAGAGACAGACAGACAGGCAGACGTCATTCGGAATGGTGGGGGGAATCGTCGTCACGTGACTGGCAGTTGGTACAGGGGGCGGCGGGAAAAATTGTCCCCAGCAGCTGCTGCTAGTGGCCGTACCTGAGGGGAGAAACGAAACGAAGTATTGTTAAATATTATGAGAGGAAGATTAAGGGGTGACTGTTATCATGGTGTGTG
>NW_004797648.1:502888-504294 GCF_000002075.1 Aplysia californica | reverse complement strand
TAAAAGAAAAGAATACGTTTTGATTTTGAGCAAAGAACACAAAAAAACAACGTCGGTGGGCGGTAGGCAGGTGCTCTGGTGTGGTTTGCTCCTTCTTTCCTATCAAGCAGCTTACAACACAATGCGATCATAAAAATGAGTGCCGAAGATTAACTAAAAGGGTGTTACAAGAGAGTAACAAATACAAAAAAAAGAAGGTTGATAATTTAATAAGGACGATAGATGTTTGAAAGGAAAGAAGAAGCAAACCACCACATCAGAGCACCCGCCAATTATCCAAAGACAGAGCTTGTGTCGCACAAGACAGTGTGGGAAGGGATTGGGGGGAGAGGGGAAAGAGTGGGAGTAGGGTGGGAGAGAGTGAGATGGTAGGGAGGAGATTGAGAGGGGATGGGAGGCAGTTGCTTGTGGTTGTTTTGTTAGGTTTTTTTAGTTTAGTTTTTTTTTGGGGGGGTGAATAAGAGTGGAGTGGGGTTGGAGTGAGTGAGAGAGTATGGGAGAGAACAATGGGAGGGGATGGGAGAGAGAGAGACGGAGAGAGAGAGGGGGGAGAGAGAAAGAGAGAGAGAGAGAGAGAGAGAGAGAGAGAGAGAGAGAGAGAGAGAGAGAGAGAGAGAGAGAGAGTAGCAAAGGTTTCCCGGCATTTGCGAGACAATTAGGTCATAATATTAGGAGCCGAAAATTAGGGTGTTACAGGAAAGAAACAGCAAACCACACAAGAGCACCCGCCAACCACCCACTTTGCTTGAAAAAAAGAGAAACGTATCGACATCGGCTATTTAGTCTACATGAAAAAAGCAAGGCAAGCAGACAGAAACAACAGAGGGAAAGAAAAGAAATACATGTAGAACATTCCAGTGTCACCCATCATCCACCCGAGCACATTAGAATACAATACAAGTTAAAGAAAGATCGACCTAAACATTTCCAAAGAGTTGAGTTTCAGAAAAGAGAAGCTAAGAACACCGACACAACAAAAAGTCGTATTATCGTGCAGAGAAAAAGCCACGGGGGAGACCACAGTGTTACAGCTTGGTCACTTTTGTCTCCTGTCGGCGTTGAAGAAAAAAAAAAAAAAGCTCATTTAATAAAAAAGATGAGATTGTATAATGTTTATCGCTCCTATCAACACTTGCTAGCTTATTTAAGAGGCAGGACCTCCGAGTTTAACGTGTATCTCCGAAAGGACCGAGCCAAATGGGAAATTCCTGTAAAGTGCTTTCCCCAGGCACACAATGCTGGACCAAACTGAGGCTCAAAGCCCCGAACCTTCAACCTCACGATATTACGAGACCGGTAGCCAAACCACTAGGCTATCGACGCCACTTCTAGCTCATTTAATAATTTACCTAAGCCAACGAAACTTTGCATTGCACTTCTGCAGGCCAGCAACCAACCCCCCCCCC
>NW_004797648.1:499964-501218 GCF_000002075.1 Aplysia californica | reverse complement strand
AGAGATAGAGAGGGAGAGATAGAGAGGGAGAGATAGAGAGGGAGAGATAGAGAGGGAGAGATAGAGAGGGAGAGAGAGAGAGGGAGAGAGAGAGAGAGAGAGAGAGAGAGAGAGAGAGAGAGAGAGAGAGAGAAAGAGAAATACGGTTACAAAATCTGCAGACACAAATCAATACCCTGAGCACAGAGCTCTAGCACAAGGTACTTAGTACTATTTGGTGCCATACAACATACGACCGGACTTGCAGTCTCTTCTCAGTGGGTGGTTGGCGGGTGCTCTTATGTAGTCTGCTCCTTCTTCTCTATCAAACAACGATCGTCCTTATCTCCTCTCCTCCTCATTTCTTGCGTTTGCTACTCTCTTGGTGAAACCTCTAATCTTCGGCACTTATATTATTGTTATTATGACCTTATTGTGTTGCAAGTGCCGTAGAACTTTTACTAAAACTAAAATCTCCTCTGGCTCCTTCACTCATTTCGTCCTTCTCTCTATCCAGCTCTCTTTGTTTGACCGTTCGTCGTCGATCCGCTTGGTAAGTATGCACGTGAATAGGCAGACCCAAATGGAGAAAATTGTGAAATGGTAGGTTTAACAGAGGGGGGGGGGGGATAAGGAGGGCGGCCGTTTGTACAGGTGACTGTCTTGTACAGGAGACCGTTAGTACAGGTGACTGTCTTGTACAGGTGGCCGTTAATACAGGTGACTGTCTTGTACAGATGGCCGTTAGTACAGGTGGCCGTTAATACAGGTGACAGTCTTGTACATGTGGTCGTTAGTACAGGTGAGTCTTGTACATGTGGCCGTTACAGCAGGTTAGTCCGTAATTCTGGTAAGAATACAATATGACTGAGGACCGCACCAGACAGTACAAATGATACTGGGCTTTATTGTTTGTTTAGTTTTCGTAAAGGTTTTACGGCACTTGCAACACAATAAGGTCATATAAGTGCCGAAGATTAGAGGTGTTACGAGAGAGTAACAAACACAAAAAGGAGGGGAGATAGAGACGATAGATTTCTTATAAGGAAAAAAGGAGCAAACCACAGCAGAGCACCCGCCAACCACCCACGATTGTTTGTTTGTTTGTTTGTTTATTTTTTGTGGGGGGGAGGGGGCGTTGGTAAGTGTTTTTACGGCGCTCGCAACTGCATAAGGTCATATGAGAAGGCTAGGTGTAGATCTTTCCTACCGGAAGATCAGGGGAGTGGTTGAAAGACGGCCGTAAGAAGAAGCCAAGGAGTAGCAGTAGAAAGA
>NW_004797648.1:497593-498774 GCF_000002075.1 Aplysia californica | reverse complement strand
GGGTCGGTTGTTTTGTTTGTTTGTTTCGGGCTCAACATCTTTAAGTCCATTTTAAAAACGGAGTTTTTCCTAAAAAGCATTGATCAAGGCACAAAAATGTATGAGTTTCCAATTTAGTAGATGTCTCAAAACTATGACGGCCATTTTTCTCGCTAATTTTACCCCGGACACGAGGCGACCTTCCCCTCCTTCAATAAATAGCAAATAACTCGACATTTATTCAGAATAGATGGGTATTTTTCCCCCATCAAAATCAAGGCAAAAAAACAGGCTTTGAGATTATACCAAAAACTCCATATCATATTGCGCAAAAATCGACAAGCGCTTGACTCCACTACGGCGTGACACATTTTCAACCGACTGCCCAGCTCTAGACTCGTCTCCGGACGAACACAATGACCTTGCGGGTGTGGCAGTTGGCGACGGTCAAGTCAAAGCGAGCCGCTTCCGTGGCGTTGCCGCAACACTTAGAGCCCAGTACAGCACAATGACAAAACAGTTGACCAACAACCGTTCTGTCGGGTGTTGTTTGTTTGTTTGTTTGAGTAAAGAGAAGCACATCGGCACATTAATGGCCATTTAGTGCAGGGAAATGTTAGACAAGACCTTGTTTTAGTAGAGGTTTGACGGCGCTCGCAACTACGTAAGGTCACATGAGCGCCAGAAAATTACAGGCGTTACAAGAGAAGAACAAACATAAAAAAGGAGTGGAGATAAGGACGATAGATGTTTGATAGGAAAGAAGAAGCAAGACAAGACCGACAGAAACAGCAGAGGGAAAGTAAAGTAGGACCTACAAGTGGCGCCCTCCAATCCAACCACCTGCATTTTGCCTTTTGCCGAAGATCTAAATGTTGTTTTGTAGATGAGTTTGTGGACGACAAAAATAAGAGGACAGGAGCACGGCTAAATAGTTGTGCCATGATGGATGAGGTAAGCTTCACTTCTTTTCATTGCCCACACAGCCTCACTGACAAAACCGCTGATCCACTGATCTTAACTAACTCATCTGCCGGTCAGGCCCTCCACAGTAATACGGCTCGGTCATGATTCATCGTGGTAGATTCTTCGCGTTTGCAAACAGAGAACGCGATTTTCATTTCGGAATGGGTTTGAGTTTTAGTTTTACTAGATCTACGAGTTTTTTCATTTTTTTAGTAGAGTTTTTTTCTTCCGGCCCT
>NW_004797648.1:493380-496607 GCF_000002075.1 Aplysia californica | reverse complement strand
AGTTATGGAAACAACAGAGGGAAAGTTTTAGTAAGTGTTTTACGGAACTCGCAACACAAGTAGGTCATATAAATGCCGAAGGACAGATTATGTGTTACAAGACAGTGACATACACAACAAAGAAGGAGGGGAGATAAGGACGACAGATGTTTGATAGGAAAGAAGGAGCAAACAACGCTAGAGCACCCGCCAACCACCCACACAGAGGGAAAGTAAAGAAATACATCTGCCACTGGCGCCCTGTAACTACCCGTTACGGTACTTGCAACACGATACGATCTTACAAGTGCCGAAGATTAGAGGTGTTACAAGAGAATGACATACACGGAAAAGAGGGGGGAGAGATAAGGATGAAATACGTTTCATTAGAATTAGAGAGTAGTTAAACCACACCAAAAAAAAACCCCAGCCAACTGAAGCTGAGAGGGATACAACGCAGTCAGAAAGAGTGACATACTCGATAAAATAGTCTCACAAGAGAATCGCTGTAAGATTTTCTGCGTGCGACGTTAAAGCTCTTTACCACTACACCACAAAGGCCTGTAAAATGAGTGGATTCGAAAAGGCGGAAAGGAGAGACGGGGAGGGGCTAAACATATAGTTAAAATTGATTGAAAATATTATGACGCTAGAAAACCAAGAGCCGCAGCTCTGCAAGCAAGCCCGTGTTTTTTTTTGTACGTGTTTTAGAAAAAGTTTAACGTCACTTGCAACACAATTAGGTCATACAAAAGCGAAGATTACAGATGTTACAAGAGAGTAATGAACGCAAAAAAATAAAGGACAAGAGAAAATGACGGATGAAAGTTCGGTAGGAAAGAAGGAGCAAACCACACTACCAGATCGCCCACCAACCACTTATGTAGCAGGCCAGGCGTGACCGTGTGATGCACGGGCCCGATCTCCGTGCCAGACGGCCCACAGCGAGACACAAAAAACGGCTCCGTCACGCCCACTTCATTCTCTGAACCGGTGCCAGTGAACTGGGTGAATGAGACGCGACGCTCGCTTTGACTCGCAACTGAATAGAGAGCTGAAGAGAGAGGGAGAGAAAGAGAGAGAGAGAGAGAGAGAGAGAGAGAGAGAGAGAGAGAGAGAGAGAAAGCAAGACGTGCTGGAAGACGTCACAGGAAAGGCAATTAGTTTTAGTAGAGGTTTTACGGCGCTGGCAACTTGATACGGTCATATGTGCGCCAGAATATTAGAGGTGTTACATGAGAGTAACAAACATAAAAAAAGAAGAAGGAAAGATAAGGACGATATGTTTCATAGGAAAGAAGAAGCAAACCACACCAGAGGACCCGCCAACCACCCACAGGAAAGGCAAACTGCACCGTGATTAAGTGGGGCCCACACAGTATACCTGGTTGAGTCTTTCGTTTAGATTTAGTAAGGAGTTTTACGGTACTTCCTTTGTTTGTTTGTTAGTTTGAGTAAACCGAAGCACAACGACACAACTGTCATTTAATGATGAGAAAAGTAAGGCAGACAGAAAGAAACAACAGAAGCGCCCTCCAACCACCCGCTACAGTACTTTCAATAGAATAAAGCCGTACAAGTGGCGAAAATTTTAATTAGAGGTGTTACAAGAGAGTAACAAACACAAAAAAGAAGGAAGAAAGATAAGCACGATACATGTTTGATAGGAAAGAAGGAACAAACCACACCAGAGCACCCGCCAACCACCCGCATTAAACGTGTTACAAGAGAGTAACAAACACAAAAAAGAAGGAAGAAAAGATCAGCACGACATATGTTTGATAGGAAAGAAGGAGTAAACCACACCAGAGAGAGCACCCGCCAACCACATATTACTCTAGGCCAGGTATGACGGTGAAATGCACGGACCCGACCCCTGTGGCAAGACAAAGACATTCCTTGAGTGAGTGAACAAGACGTGACGCACATACACCATGATACACCATGTATTCAATACTGGTCGAGTCTGCAGGATCCATTCGATAATTTCGGAGGCAGGATCCATTAGATCATTTCGGAGGTGGGGCGTCGACCTTGCCCGTCACGGCTAACCCGAGCTGGGGAGGGATTTAGTTTCAGTAACAGTTTTACGGCACTTGCAACACAATAAGGTCATTTAAGTGCCGAAGATTAGAAGTGTTACTTGAGAGTAACAAACACAAAATAGAAGGAGGGGAGACAAAGAAGATATATTTTTTATAGGAAAGAAGGAGCAAACCACACCAGAGCACCCACCAACCACCCACTGGGGAGGGATGCAACGTCCCAGGAGAAATTGTTTGAGCAAAGGGAAGCACATCGACACAATACTCGTCATTTTAGTGCTGGGGGAAAAGTAAGAAAGACAGACAGATAGTAAAGAAATAAAGAAGTCGGACCTGTCTGTAGCTCCCTCCCTCCAACCACATACGCCGCAAGATAGATTAGTTTTTTTAAAGTGTCAGAAGTGGTTTTACGGCGCTCGCAACTGCATAAGATCATATGAGCGCCAGAAGATTAGAGGTGTTACAAGAGAGTAACAAACATAAAAAGAAGAGGGGGAGATAAGAACGATAGAGGTATGAATTGATAGGAAAGAAGAAGAAGCAAACCACACCAGAGCAACCGCCAACCAACCACCAAGATAGATTAACGGAGGTTACAACGAGAACGTTAACAAAGAACAGAAACATCAGAGGGATGTCCGAGTCCATCTCAGAAAGGACCGAGCCAAATGGGAATGTCTGGGGTAAACTGCATTGTTCAAATGACACAGCGAAGTCCATTGTTCAAATGACACAGCGTTGGACCGAAATCAAACTCGAACCAACAATCTCACGATTACGCCGGGTCCGGCAGCTTAACCACTAGGCTACCGACGCCCCTCCGCATTTCTCAATTCTGTCCACAAATAAATGAATACATAGATACATGAAATGAATAAATAAATAAGCAAACTTTTGTGGACCCGACGCGCCAAACAACACGGCTGGCGTCAAGCCAAAACGTAATCGGCCAGCTGTTTCCCTCATGGCGCACCGGGTATTGTCCTCGCGGTCCGTCTGGGGCGCTCCGGTAGACAGTTTGCCGCGCACGGATGAATGCATGTAACCCACTGACATGCTATCTCTGTCTCAGTCTGTCTGTCTCGCACACACACACACATGCACGGACGCATCCGTGCAGAAAACACACCGTGACATACCTTAACACACACACAAATATGCGTGTGCACAGAAACACACTCAAATACACACACGCAAAAGTGC
>NW_004797648.1:490394-492799 GCF_000002075.1 Aplysia californica | reverse complement strand
AGAGAGAGAGAGAGAGAGAGAGAGAGAGAGAGAGCAACAAATCCAGTTGTACTTTAATGCGGAGGTTGTTGTCCGGTTTATAATCTCAGCGACCTACCCCAACGACGTCTTCGCTCTGCCAGGAACAGGCCGGAGTAAAGGAAAAATGCAATGTATTAAAGGGAAAATCCCTCCCACACAAGGGCGCCAACCCAAGCACCCACAATTGGTCTATTTTAAGGACAAGTGGGCTAAGTCTAAATCTTACCCTACACCAAAAGTGGACATTGCCCTACCTATAGGAGGGTTTCATTGGTGTGTATATTTGTTTGGTTATAGAAAGTCTCCCCTTTAGTTTTAGTTTTAGTAAGAGTTTTACGGCACTTGCAACACAATAAGGTCATATAAGTGCCGAAGAATAGATTATGCGTTACAAGAGAGTAACAAACACAAAAAAGAAGGAGGTGAGATAAGGACGACAGATGTTTGATAGGAAAGAAGGAGCAGACCACACCAGAGCACCCGCCAACCGCCCACTGTCTCCCCTTGTCTTTTACAGAAACTGAACAAGGCGTAGAAACTTTACCTTCGACTTTTTCAAGACAACATTTTTCGGGATAGTCCCCTTGTACTTGAAAGCGACCAGTTGAGGTGCGTCCTGTGATGCCAAGTGGAAGCGGATATCCCCATCTCCAGTTCTTTTCCTACAGTCGTTCGATATTGATATTCATGGAGATCTTAATTTTCCAGCGAGTTTTTCCTATGCTCACCATATTGGTGGACAGTTTATT
Organism: Aplysia californica; assembly: GCF_000002075.1. Classification (NCBI taxonomy): domain Eukaryota; kingdom Metazoa; phylum Mollusca; class Gastropoda; order Aplysiida; family Aplysiidae; genus Aplysia; species Aplysia californica. The sequence goes on along the minus strand of NW_004797648.1, from coordinate 492,029 downwards.
TCTTCAGGTACAGTTTATTTCCAATGATCACCCTATTCAAGGAGATTTTTTTTTTTACTTCAGGTTTATTTTATGTCCATTGGTCACCCGATTCGGGTAGAGTTAATTTCCTTTGGTCACCAATTCAGGTACCGTTTCTTATGGTAACATTCTCCAGACATAGGTGGTTCCATATGGTCACTTAGAGAGCAATTGTCCTCCACCCCCTACCCCCAGTTTTCGAAAAGAAGTAACCTAGATACAATCAACTGCTGGGTGTCTCCCAAAACCCCCTAAAAAAATAATTATTCAATTAATTAATTAATTAAAATATACCAATAAAATAATACAACTAACCGGTTACCCGGATTTACATCGGATTCTGCCCAGATCAAACCAGCAACGCCTTCCACCCACACTCGTGACAAGAAACACAATGTCCACGATTCACATGATAACGAATCTTCCTTCAAGTCACAGACACATGATGCAGAAGGTCTTACAAAAAGCTGGCGATGCAGTCTCAAAGCAAATCTTCAGAAACAAAAATGTGTCCATGTCGAACGAGCGACACCTGTTTTTAGTTTAGTCTTAATAAGACTTTTCCGGTACTTGCAACAGAAGATGGTCATATACACGCCGAGAATTAGAGGTGTAGCAAGGAAGTAACAAACACGCAAACGAGGAGGGATGAGAACGATAGATGTTTTTTAATTGTTTTTTTAAAGTAGAGGTTTAGTTTTAGTAAGAGTTTTACGGCACCTGCAACACAATACGGTCATAGAAGTGCCGAAGATTAGAGGTGTCACAAGAGAGTAACAAGCAAGAAAAAAAAAGAAGGAAGGGAGAAAATGACGACAGGCGTTTGATAGGAAAAAAGAAACAAACCACACCAGAGCACCCGCCAACCGCCCACAGAGAGAGAACACACACAGCAACACAAAATACAATCAAACACACACACACACACACACACACACACACACACACACACACACACACACACACACACACACACACACACACACATCGTGGCTAAGCCACGAGCTGGCGTACACGACATGATATACAATATAAACAGCAGGGATGGCAAAAAGCGAGCCTGGTTAGTAAAAAAAAAAATATGCACATTCGCTCAGGCAAAACAGACCCCTCCCACCGTCAACACCCGCATCCACAAAATCCTATTAAAACGATACGGTACAGCTCCAGTAAGAGTTTTATGCAACACAAAAAGGTCATGCTATATTATGAGTGACGGAGATTAGGGGTGTTACAAGAGAGTAGCAAGCACAAAAAAGAACAAGAGAGGAAGAGGAAATAAGGACGACAGATACGATGGTTGATACGAAAGGAGCGGAGGAGCAAATTGCACCAGAGCACCAGCCAACAACCCACAAAATTATAATGGTAAAGAGAACTATCCAATTGGACCGCTCCTCAGCACGGGCAGACAACGCAATGGCGTCACATGTGGCACACAGCAGTTTAGAGGAGTGTCAATTGTCACGCTTTGATGTCCTTCCTTTGCTCGTTCGTGCGTGATGTGTTTCATCTTCAGAGAGAGAGAGAGAGAGGGGGGGGAGAGAGAGAGAGACAGACAGAGAGACACAAAGTGAGAGAGAGAGACAGGCAGACAGAACGTGTGTGTGTGTG
>NW_004797648.1:488975-490294 GCF_000002075.1 Aplysia californica | reverse complement strand
CTGGTTCACTACAGGTTATGACCCCCCACCCCCTCTTTTTTCTTCTTTTGTATTCCCCTTTTCCCTTTCCCAACCAGTCTCCAAACAAAAAGAAAGAAAGACGTTTTCTTCAGCGTATTGGTTGGCAGCAATGCATGACGATTTCCCCTCGTGTGGATTCAACTCACGTACTCTGCGTACGTTAACGAAGCGTTAAACCGCTACACCACAGACCACAACTCCCCCCAGAACCTTGCCCTATCTATTCCGTTTCCTCATTACCTCGTCATGTTGTTAAAAAAACGTCTTTGTGTGTGCACACAAGCAATTGCAACGCGACATAAAATGTGCGCAAACGACGCAACTCGTTCAGATTTCATGTCCCCAGACACAGCCCCACGTGGAAATGCCACTCAAAATTACGAGGGACGTCATGGTATCGACCGCCGTTTAGGACAAGTAGAAACAACTGAGTGTCCAAATGAGTCCACTAACACAGAGCAGACCACCCATAACAATCCAAAATAACTGATTTTCAAAGACAAAATAGGAAATCATGGCACAAGCGACGTTCGATTTAACCTCCACGTCAAGCGAGGTGATAACCTCTTCTTCCCTCCCTCCCTCACCGAACACCACCTCCACCCCTAAAAAAAAAAAATATTATTAAAAAAATAATGGATAATATATTATCTCCGACACATACACAGACAGATTCACTCGGAAAGAGTTTTACTTTACGACACTTGCAACACAATTAGGTCATATACGTGCGGAAGATTAGACTGGAGTAACAAATAACCCCCCCAAAAAAGAGGGAAAAGAGGTGATCACGATTGATGTTAGAATGAAAAGAAGGAGAAAACCACACAGACGCGAGCACGCATACACACACATTCTCTCTCTCTCTCTCTCTCTCTCTCTCTCTCTCTCTCTCTCTCATCTTATATGTCTCACTCGTTTACCAAACTCCTGAGAGTCGCAGCGATCTGGCAGCACGATCCTAAGTTCCTGAGGAGTTTCCCTCACCTTCCATCCCCACAAAAACCCACGACAATTGCCCCAGAGACGGCAAGCGTCGAGATACACAACTCAACTGATTAAAAGCAAAACAACAACAACCAAAAAAAACAAAACAGACAAAAATACAGAAAAACCCAACAAAACAACAAGAGAAATGGACAAAAACGCTAACGTAGACAGCGCGTTAAGCTGTCAGGTGGGATGGGTTCCAGCCTCAATTTCCCCTCCGCTCCCACGCTGATTCACATCCGTTCTCACGATGTTCCAGAACGGTGAGCTGGTTGCGGCAGGAATGTGTGGGACGGGGGCGGGGGAAG
>NW_004797648.1:483779-485681 GCF_000002075.1 Aplysia californica | reverse complement strand
AAAAAACGGCGTCTTTCTTAGATCTAGATCTATATCACACCATATTTTGACTTGGGAAAGAATATTTTATTTTTTAATAACCTAAATGTACTGGCCTAAGATCACTATTCTTTGTTTTTGATTTGTTTGTTTTGTTTGTTTGTTCTTTTTAGACGATAACAGGCCATCGCACACGGAACGCTGCAGTGAACCAAATCAAGTCCACCGGTGGGTGTCAATGACGAGCTGAGCCCAAGTAAAGAGTGCGCGTCGACTCACTAATATCGGGTGCACATTGGCACGATGAGATCGGATCGGACCGAGTCGGGTCGGGCCGATTAAAGTCAGCTTCGATGTACACTACTTTTTTTTTATTGTTTGGTTGAATAAAGAGAAACACATCGAAAAATTAATCGGTCATTCAGTGTTAGGAAAAGGGTAAGAGAGACAATGCGAAGAATAGAGAAGAAAGTACAGAAGTAGGACCTACCAATGGCGCCCCCCCAAAAAAAAAACAACAACACACACACACAAAAAACACCCGTTGTGATTACTACGAATAGACAGACCCTTCCTTTGTTGTGTCAAATTTGACAGGAATAGAAAACTTTGAACGGCGCGCAGTGTTAGTGAACACGAAGATTTACCGTTCAAACACAGCAATTTCCTTCCATAACCGCTTCAAGTGCCGACTGCCACATATCACGGTTACTATGTTAAGAGTAAGAGGTTCTTGAATCCTACAGACTTGGGACATGTCGAAAGTTTTCTAGATCTAAAAGTATCAGCTTCTGCAAATCTATACTGTCAGTTTAGTTTTAGTAGAGGTTTTACGGCGCTCGCAACTGCATAAGGTCAAATGAGCGCCAGAAGATTAGAGTTTTAGTTTAGTAGGGTTTTTTTAGCGCTTGCAACTGCATAAGGTCATATGAGCGCCAGAAGATTAGAGCTGTTACAAGAGAGTAACAAACGTAAAAAAGATGAAGGGGAGATAAGGACGATAGATGTTTGATAGGAAAGAAGAAGCAAACCACACCAGATCTATACTGTCAGTTACCACTGTCAGCACGCAAAAAAATAATGACCCTAACATTGTGACTCGTAGGCTACAATAGCCTTCTGGTTGCTGTGTACACCCAATCGTAAGACTCATGACCTTAAAAAGGGCTTATCCTAATTCAGATCGTTAGTAATTAAGATAGGGGTTCGGCAAACAAACAAACAATGATCAATACAGGCCTCACCCTGACCTTTTGTTTTGTTTTTGTTTTAGTCGAGGTTTGACGGCGCTCGCAACGGCATAAGGTCATTTTATGAGCGGTAAGTGGTGGATGTCAACACAGAAGTCCTTACAGGGAATTAGGCATACTCTGCTCACCTCTCTTGCTTCAACAGCACAAAGTCTGCTTCGATTATCAAGGCACCCCGGAAATAGTGGGTCACAGGAGAGTGACAAAGATACTAAAGAAGTAGAGGGGGAAATGACAATAGTAAGGAATAGGAAAGAAAAAGCAGCAGTTCCCTGTTGCAGTTCAAGAATAGTTAAGAGCATGGCACTGATGAATCAACCCATTTACAGTTCTACTGTGCATAAGAACATGTTAATGTCCCCGCTTTGGGAATGGCCTGAAGACACTTGAGTCCGTAGCACCGCCCCCCGGGGGTATCACTCTGACCTAGAGCAAGAGCATCTCTAGAAATTAATACGCGGTTGAGAATTATGGCACTTGCAACAGAATATGATCATTTATAAGTGTCGAAGATTAGAGGTGTTACAAGAGAGTAACAAACAGAAAGAAAGGGGGGGGGGAATAAGAACCATATTATTTAATTTGTTCGATAAGAAAGAAGGAGCAATTAAACGGCACCAGAGAACTCGCTAACCACCCGTTGCTACACCGTAGCGTTTAAGGGGTGTGTGTG
>NW_004797648.1:480377-481793 GCF_000002075.1 Aplysia californica | reverse complement strand
GAGCATGGTCTCACAGCTCAAACAACCAAATTCGGTGCAAGGGTTGAGAATAAGAGAACCTAAAGTTTGTTTCGGCAAATAGGAGCGCATGGGCGACCAACCGAACAAGCAAGATACACGGAGAGAAACAAAACAGGGGAAATAGAGAAGTAAAGAAGGATAATACAATAATATAACCCGCGGCGCCCTCCAAACACAGGACACACGCACATGCAATAAGAACAGCAGCGACACCAGCATACAATTAATGTGGATACATTACATCACGCAACCACACGGAGAGACCTATACATAACCCAGGAAAAGTGCACGTGAACTTTCCGGCCGAACAGCTGCCAACTTTTCAAAAACTAAACGCAAAAAAATATATAAATAAAAACGAAGCAACATAAAGTAAATATGCCCAACCTAAAACAAAACACAAAAAACAACAACCCAAAAACAAAGACGCTTCGTGTGCATTTAGTTCTAGGAAGAGTTTTACGGCACATGCAACGCAAAAAGGCCATATAAGACAGTGCAGAAGGTTAGAATATGACTAGGAGTTACAAGAGAGTAGCAAACACATTAAAAAGGAGCAAATACCATGACGATAGTTGTTTGACAGGAAAGAAGGAGCAAACCACACCAAAGCACCCGCCAATCACCCATTCAGAGGGTCGGGATGATGGACATTGTTCGAGCAACCCTCACCCAGACCCACGTCCACATTCTCATCTGCGATAAATAAACTCAAGCTCTTCAAAGTGGACGTGCAGCAAAAAAAATTTCAAATTGACTTATGCGCCCTCCAGGTCTCGTTATCATTCGCAAATCCGATCTTGAAAGTTCAAAATTTTTCTTCAGCATAGGTTTGTCCATGTGGAGTAATGCGGGAAAGCAGAAAATAATATTCTGCATACCAAAACTGAGCCCAGTCAGAGATGAGGTGGGAAGAAGGCGGTGGCGATGGATCGGACATACTCTCAGAAATTAAAGCAGCTGCATAACAAGGAAAGTGTTAGGATTGGAAACCACCGAGTAAAAGACCAAGGGGAAGACAACGTGGAACCTGGGACAGAGTAACATAAATTGATGAACAGAACAGTAGGAAGACATGGAATTAGTTTTTTTAGTAGAAGTTTTACGGCACTCGCAACTTCATACGGTCATATGAGCGCCAGAAGATTCGAGGTGTTACAAGAGAGTAACAAACATAAAAAAGAAGGGGAGATAAGGACGATAGCTGTTTGATAGGAAAGAAGAAGCAAACCACACCAAAGTACCTGCCAACCACCCACAGACATGGAATAACATCAAGAGGCTAGCCCAGGATCGGGAAAGGAGGGAAATGTTGATTCGAGGCACACACCCCGATCCACAATGAGAAAGGCAATGATGATGATGATCATACCAAAACTCACTTGCTTGATCACC
>NW_004797648.1:477719-478845 GCF_000002075.1 Aplysia californica | reverse complement strand
ACCCCCTTACCCACCTCCCATACCCGTCCTCCTTTGTCTTTATTTGTAAGGATTTTAAGGCACATTCAATGCAAATAGGTGATTAATTTATAAGTGCCGAAGATTAGAGTTTATACTTAAGAGTGACACACAAAACAAACAAACAAACACACACACACACACACACACGACGAGATGAGGGCGATAAGGATGTTCGATAGGAAAGAAGGAGCAAACCGAACTAGAGCACCCGCCAACCACCAACTACAGCAGCCATGACGTGGACATTTGCGATTAAGATGTACATGTTTAACCCTATTCCAACGCCCTGGGGCCATTTTGTACTCAGGGTTGCATTCTTCATATTTTAGAATACTTTTAGCACGAAGATCTTTTAGGAACTTTCACAGTATTTCTCAAAAAATCATGTTGACAGACTGCTATGCAAAGCGGACGGATCGGATTAACGAGTAAATGTCCTCTTTAGAAAGTGGTGGCACAGAGTTCCCAACGTCGTATGGATACGATAGTAAAACACGACGTACAGATAGGGTTAAGAAGTCGGGTCTGCAGGGCCATGTATGGCCTCAGATGGCCTTTTGTACTTATTCTTTGTGATTCATTATTGGTTGTTGTTTTTTTTAAACATGGAACCGATTGAGGATTGTGTGTGTGTATGTGTGTGTGTGTGTCTGTCTGTCTGTGCGTGTATGTACGTGTATGTGTGTTTAGTTTTAGTGAGAACTTTACGGCACTTGCAGCACAATAAGGTCATATAAGTGCCGAAGACTAGACGAGTTACAAGAGAGTAAAAAAAAAACCCCAAAAAGGAGAAACAAGGACGATAGATGTTTGCTAGGGAAAAAGGAGCAAACCACACCAGAGCACCCGCCAACCAACTGCAGAGAGAGATAGAGATAGAGATAGAGAGAGAGAGAGGCGGGAGGGAGGGAGAGAGAGGGAGAAATACTAAAGAGAGATAGAGAAACGCAGAGAGAAATACAGAGAGAGAGAGAGAGAGAGAGAGGCGGGAGGGAGGGAGAGAGAGGGAGAAATACTAAAGAGAGATAGAGAAACGCAGAGAGAAATACAGAGAGAGAGAGAGAGAGAGAGAGGCGGGAGGGAGGGAGAGAGAGGGAGAAATACA
>NW_004797648.1:475720-477222 GCF_000002075.1 Aplysia californica | reverse complement strand
CCTCTTTCCATTCCCCACCACCCATTTTACTACTTTAATTGACCCACACGTTGGAGCGGTGATATGCAAATCCCAGCAGCCCGTCAGTGTCATTTCTTCGTCTTCTTCTTCCTCTCCCCAGGTTCTTGCCTGCTCATCGTATTGTTGATGAGCTCTCGGCCCGACCTCCTCGTCGCCCTGTTATCTTTATTCAGACAGCTTCACCCCCGTCTCTGTCAGCGAAGACGGGTCTCTCTTGCACGAGGGAGGCCGGGCCGGGCAACCGATTTCCAAATAAATCCGATTCTGGTGAAACTCGTTAGTGATTAACCGGACTCGGTCCACTTCGTTTTTAATTTGTTTGTCTTAATTAAGAGAAACATATCGACTTAATGATGACCATTCAGTGCTTGGGATAGTAAAACAGACAGACAGAAACAACAGACGAAAAGTTAAGAAGTGGGACCTACCAATAGCGCCTTTCAAACACTTGCAAGTCCGCGATCAACTACGGGAAAATAAAATTAAACAACTCATGGAAGATAGAGATCAATTATTAAAGACAAGGTCTTCAGTTGTTAGCTTCAGTAAGCGTTATACGGCACTTGCAACACAATTAGGCCATACAAGTGCCGAAGACTAGTGTTACAATGAATAATAACGTACAGAAAGACGGAGGAGAGATAGGGACGATAGAGGTTTGATAGGAAATAAGGAGCGAACCACACCACATAACACACGCCAACCACCCACATATCTGGTCTGGAGTGCTCAATGGTTATGTCTCACCAAATTCCAATTTCACTGCAGCCTTTCGAAAGAAATAATTATTACAATCTACCATTGGGTACCCCACCATGTACTTTTCTGACCGTTCGATTCGACCTAAAAAGACATGAATGGACCCACTAACCATTTCTGGTCATCTCGTGAAACGTTTCAAAATTCGTTTGTTTGAGTAAAGAGAAGCACATCGACACAACAATTAATAGTTATTTTGTGCTGGGGGAAAAGTTTAGTTTTTACTTTTAGTTGAGGTTTTACGGCGCTCGCAGCTGCATAATGTCATATAAGCGACAGAAGATTAGAGGTGTTACAAGAGAGTAACAAAATAAAAAAAGAGGAAGTGAAGATAAGGACGGTAGATGTTTGATAAGAAAGAAGAAGCAAACCACACCAGAGCATCCGCCAACCACCCCCGGGGAAAAAGTAAAAGACAAGAAAAAAAAACAAAATACAAAAGTAAAGACGTCGGACCTACCAGTGGCACCCTCCAGCCACCAGCGTATTTAAGTTCTTTGGAGTAGAAAGAAGCAGACCAAACACGCCCATGACAATCACAACAGAAGTGGAACCTGTCAATAGCGCCCCTTAACCACCCCGAGCATTTCGTTGCGGAGTTTCAGCCCATACCTTTTCCTTTTTAAACTTTTGATTTCATAGTATCATTATTACTAGTATTATAATGATATTTATCATTATTACAATACTGTTATCATTTATTTTTTATTTTTTTTTACATT
>NW_004797648.1:473390-475069 GCF_000002075.1 Aplysia californica | reverse complement strand
GGCGCTTGTTTGTGTTTTAATATGAGTTTTACGGCACTTACAACAGTCAGTAAATTAGGTCATAATATATAAGTATCGAAGATTGGGGGTGTTACAAAAAGAAACAAACAAAAAAGAAGGAGAGGTAAGGCGGGACGACCGATAGATGTTTTATAAGAAAGACAGGAAGTCCTTGAGAGGGAATGTTTATTTAAAGTAAAGTCGTAGACTACGATAGGTCAGCAGACCAGATTAGCGTAACAATAAAACTGGAAAACGAAAGGATAGAACAGGGCAACACATCATCGCTGACTCAATATCAGTGCTGACTTCGAGGTAAAGCTGATTTTAAAGTTTTAGTAAGAGTTTTACGGCACTTGCAACACAATAAGGTCATACAAAGGCCGAAGATTAGAAGTGTTACAAGAGAGTAGCAAACACAAAACAGGAGGATAGATCAGGACAATAGATGTTTGATAGGAAAGAAGGAGCAAACCACACCATAGCACCCGCCAACCACCCACGATGTCGTCGAGAGGGAATGTAAAGTCGTAGTCTACGATATAAGTTAGTAGACCAGCTTAGCGTAACAATAAGACTGGAAAAAGAATAAAGGAGAGAACAGGGCAACACATCATCGCTGACTGAAGATCAGTACAGACTTCGAGGTAAAGCTGGGAACAAGGGATTTATTAAATATGTATGTATTTAAGTATTGTCTTCGAGGGGAAGGGAGAAAATGAAAATTGTCATTTGATTTACATTTTCAAATTACAACACTACAGGTCGTACTCTAAGTTCCAGGGCAAAGACATTAAACGATCAAGTTTAGTTTTTGTTCCCGTTTTACGGCACTTGCAATACAATTATGTCATAATAAGTGCAGAAGATTAAAGGTGTTTCGAGATAGTAAGTTACAATTAACAGAAAGAGGAAAGACACGGGCTGTAAATGTTTGAAAGAAAAAAAGGGACAGACCACACGGAAGCACCTGCCAACCACCCACAAAAATAAGACGATCGAAAAAGTACTTTAGTAAGACTGAAAAGCAAATACTATCTGAACCCGCAAAGTCATTTCGTAATACACAAAAAATGTATTTCCAAAAGTAGGAAAAAAAAGAAGAAAAACAACACTACGACAGACAGACATTACTGGTGGTTTACATTAGCAAGTCGCAACTAAAATCGGCTACATTTCGCCAAGAAGCAGAAGAAAATAGTTCGGTTTCAGATTTAGTAAAGACTCTTTTAATGACACAGATACGTCCCTAAGTGCCGAGATTATGGATGTTGCCTCAACAGAGTAAAACAAAAAATATATAGATAGAGGAGGAGAGACAATAACAAGTATTCTTCTTTTTTTTTAAATCGACCGACGTTTAGTCGAGAAGGAGGGGAAGACTATACAAGAGCACCCACCAACCACGCAAGAATACGAAAGTGACTTTATAGAGAAAAAAGGGGCAACTAGCAGACCAAACCAGAGAACACCCATCGCATACACCCACATACAAAATACATACTACTTCCCTCCCCCCACCCCCGATTTGGGAGGGGAGGGGGGAGGCGTGTTGAAATGAATATGGGCAGGGGAGGGAGGGAAGGAGGGAGAGAGGGATATGGAGAGAGAGAGAGAAAGAGAGAGAGGGAGAGAGAGAGGGGGGGGAGAGAGGGAGAGAGAGGGAGAGGGAGAGGGAG
>NW_004797648.1:466583-470634 GCF_000002075.1 Aplysia californica | reverse complement strand
AAACCACCCAAAAACAAAACAAATAACACCAACAACAACAACAAAACAAAACAAAAAACAAACAAACAACACACACACACACCGACCTCTCCCTACAAATCACCGAAATTAGATAAAACATCTCAATAAATGATAATTCTAATATTATTAACTTTACAGCCCACCCCCATCGACACAATTTAGATCATTCAGTGGACGTGCTGCTTCGATCCTGACTGTCAGGGCCTACTGAGAGGTGGAGAAGGATTCATTCTCTCTGCGGACAGGCGGATATACTCGATTAAAACCTCTCCAAAAGGGAATCGAACTCCTTCTCACATGCTCACATCATATGCGTGCCACAGCGAGCAAACACACAACCGCTACACCACATCATCTCAGACGCGGGCATACCTGACCATTGCCATCATAATTACTGAAGTAGAGACACCAGTCGGTATGCGGTGCTCGTGTTTATTTTAAGAGATAGTTTTACGGCACTTGCAACACACTAAGGTCACTTAATTCGTGTCGAAGATTACAGTAGCTACAACTGCAAAAAGAAGGGGCAGAGACAAGGACGATAGAATGATAGGGAAAAAAGGAGAGAACCACACCAGAGCACCCGTCAACCATCCACCTGCAAGACCCCATCAGACGTTACAACCAGCTGATGATGGAGACAATCAGCCTGCCGACATTGAAATTGACCCTTACGAAGAGGGGGCGAGGACCGATGAAGCATGGAGCCCCTCATCTTCCTAAGACCCCAGTTCTACATTCAAGTATTCAAGTAAGTAAAGTGTTCGCTTCACCTCAGGCCCCAAAAACGGTCAGCTTAAGTAAGAGTTTAACGGCACTAGTAACACAATAAGGCCAAATAGAGTGCCGAAGAATAGATGTATTACAAGAGAGTAAGATACACAAAAAAAAGGAGAAAAGATAAGGGCGATACATGTTTGATAGGAAAGAAGAAGCAAACCACACCAGAGCACGTGATAGGAAAGAAGGAGCAAACCACACCAGAGCACACGCCAACCACCCACAACAAACGGTCAGTTCCGCAGAGACGGAAGAGGCGGGGGAGGAGAAATCATGTGACGTCATCAACCTCTCCGTACCAGGGACATACCGGCACCTGGGACCGTGTACAGGACCCAGTGACGGCGGCCAGGGACGGAAGCTTTGCGTCTCACGGGGGCAGCCACAACTTCCGGAGCCGGTTCCTCTCCCGCAACCCGATCTCTCCCCGAGCAACGATCGGCCGACACACGAAACGAGATGAGACGACAGGATGGGATCGCCCTTAAAAAGGTCACAGAGTGCACCGCGTCAAGTTCCCTTGAGGAGCGCGGTCAGGGTCGGAAAAGGTGGACAGTTCGGTTCTAGAGCGAAGCGGTACAGTACCGGGCAATTTGAAGTCTTTTCTTCCTTTGAGTAAAGAGCAAACACTTCGATACAAAAATTGCCATTTCGTTCTGGTAAAAAGGAAGGCACACAGACAGAAACAACAGAGGGGAAAGTAAAGGAGCAGAACCTACCAATGGTGCTCTCCAAACACCCGTTTTTGGGGGTTTTTTTTAATTTTTTGAGTAAAGAGAAGCACATTGCTACAATAACAGTCAAGTAGAGCAAGGATAATGCAAGAGAGAAGTAAAAAGGGGACAGAAAAAGATTATATTGGGCACATTTTGTAAGAGCTACGATACGGCTGAAAGGCAAATATAATCGTGTCTCTCAGTCTAGAACTAGCATCCATTTCAGCCAATACTACTATATCACAAATCTTTATAATGTAAGTGCCGAACAAAAGGAGTGTTACAAGAGAGCAACAAAAACAAAAAGGAGGAAGAGAGATAACGACGATAGCTGTTCGATTGGAAAGAAGGAGAAAACCACACCAGAGCACCTGTCAACCACCTACAGGTGTGGTTTGTTCCTTCTTTCCTATCAAACTGTATGATGAGTAATTAGCAGAACATTGATGTAGACAGACAAGGTTTAAGGCCACAAAATGCAACGTCATGTTTACTAGTTGGCCATGTTTTATTGACTGATCTCTGGAAAGTTAGGATTATTTTTAGTTCAATAATCCTACACAAACATCGTCTTGATCACTCCCTCTTTTATGTGTGTGCGTGTACATTTGTTGCTCTCTTGTAATACCTCTAATCTTCGGCACGTAAATGACCTAATTGTGTTGCAAGTGCCGTAAAACGCGTACTATAACTAAAACCACCCCAGAGCATCCGCCAACCACCAACGACAGACATCTACGCGTTACGTCATCGACCTCACCGCACCAGGGACATGCCAGCATCTGGGACCGTGTCCACGACCCAGTGACGGCAATCGGGGACGGAAACGTTGCGTCTCACGGGGGCAGCCACAACTTCCGGAGCCGGAACCCTTCAACTTGTTCACAACCTGAGCGTTCTCCGAACAACTACCGGTCGAAGGCCGACCCACGACACGACACACGACATGACACCACACGACGTTCCCCCAACAACTACAGGCCGACACACGACACGACACGACACGACACCACACGACGTTCCCCCAACAACTACAGGCCGACACACGACACGGCATCACACGACACGACGTCACCCGGACAACAACCAACCGACACGCGACACAACACAACACGACACGGCGTTCATAGAGAAACTGCCGCCGAAACCCAACACGACACGAACGACGACACCACACCACAGGACGTTGCCGTAATTATTGCAGGCCGATAAACAACACAACGCTACGCCACGATCCCCGAACAACTGTCGGCCGACACCCGAAACGACACCACACGATATTCCCGGGGAAAAAAAATGCTTGCCGACATACGAATCTACACCACGCGACGCTCCACAAACAATTACTGTCGGCCGATACTCGATACGGCACGATGGACCAGAAAGGTCACCGAGTACACTGTTCTGCTCCGGAAGCAAATCATTTAATGGCTGCGATCAGCTTTTTAAGGCTCCATAAACCCTGTGTCATTGTTGGACACTGGACAAATGGCCTCGTTTTTGGTCGGAAACTGTCCATAAGTCGTGATGTAATTGTCGGAAATACCGTACCGCATTAGCCACCATGACTTTGTCGAAAAAGATGGATAAACTGCCATATTACATTAGTCGAAAAACGTTAATGAGATGTCATATTAACATAGTCGTTTGTTGTTATTGAGTAAAGAAAAGCACATCGACACAATAATGGTGAATTTGTGCCCCGAAAAGGTGAGACAAGACAGAAGTTTCGCAGCACGTATAACACAAATTGGGTCATTTTAAAAAAAACAAGATCCAAAGATTAAAGATGCTACTACAGAGTGACATGCGAAGAAAAGAAGGGCGGGAGATAGCTTTAGTTTTAGTAAGAGTTTTACGCCACTGGCAACGCAATAAGGTCATATAAGTGCCGAAGATTAGAGGCATTACAACGAGTAACAGACACAAAAAAGGAGGCGAGATAAGGACAACAGATGTTTGATAGGAAAGAAGATAGAAGCAAACCACACCAGAGCACCCGCCAACCACCCATGGCCGATAAGGACGACAGATTACGTCCGACTGGAAAGAAGGACCAAACTCATACGGACGTACTCCCGCAAATCACCTACACAGTGTAGGTTGCAACAACACCGCAAGTTACGTATTCATTCTATTAACTTGGGCATTCATTCTATATTAAGTATTAAACTTTGTCGAGCAAACGTTGTTTTAAGAAAACAGAACAAAATCGACATAATGTTGGCCAGTTATCGTTGGGAAAATCGAACAGGCGGACAGACCGAAACAAAAAGAAGTATGACCTTCAAGTGACGTCCTCCATCCAGCCGCCGTAAAAAAATTATTGTTTTAGTAGAAATTTTACGGCGCTCCCAACTGCATAAGGTCATATGAACGCCAGAAGATAAGAGTTGTTACAAGAGAGCAACAAACATAAAAAAGAAGAAGGGGAGATAAGGACGATAGAAAGGAAAGAAGAAGGAGCAAACCACACCAGAGCACCCGCCGACGGACTGGTAGTAACGAGGTCGTAGACGGTGAACGTAACACCA
>NW_004797648.1:462312-464574 GCF_000002075.1 Aplysia californica | reverse complement strand
TCTCTCTCTCTCTCTCATTATATAATAACAGGGAAAGGAGAGAAAAGAAGTAAGGCCTGCCAGTGGCGCCTTCCAACCACCTCGGCAGACAGAAACAACGGAGGAAGAGAAAAGAGGTACGACCGGTAACGTGTACGGGTTTAACGCCCTTATTAAGGTATCTAAGAGACGTGACCTCCGAATTTAACGCCCGTCTCCGATAGCCCTAAAGGGATGAGAGCCTTGAAAACTCCACAAAACGACATATTCTCAAGAACGCCCAGTCTAGGATTCGAACCAGGGCCATCCGTTCGATAGTCCAGCTTATCAACTGAGCTAACAGAAGGCCTGAAGTAAGACCTACCACCTTCCATCACTCAATAGATCATCTAGTGCTTATGAAAAGCAAGCCAGGCTAACAAAGACAACAGAGGGAAAGAAAAGAAGTAGGACTGATTAGCGACGAATCTCCAAACAGATTATGATGGGGACTATAAGCAGACAGACTCTAGGATGGATCCTGAAGACGGGGGGAGGGGGGGGGGAGCAGAGATGGACATGTTCCGATTGCAGTGACTAAAACACTGTGGGCAAGGTGTGACCTTCCATCCAACCGCAGGTTGGAATTAAAGATCGCCAAACAACCCCAACAGCGGGTTTGTTTGTCTGTTTGTTTGTTTCAGTAAAGAGAAGCACATTGGCACAATAATGTTCATTAAATATTGGGGGGTAGAATAAAACAGACAGACAAACAGAAACAACTGGCCGAAAGTAAAGAAGAGGGGACCTACCAGCCGCTACCTCAGAATGACCAAGTTCTTTCCATTTTTGGCCGTTTTGAGTTACAAAGACCATGGCGTTAGAAACCAAATCTTTTTTTCTGCTCCATCAAAATCACACAAAAAAGCGTTCGGAGTCGTTCTCAAGACATTAAAAGGACTGCATTTTAAATAAGCTTGACATATTGTGAAACAAAAACTTTGACGTCAAATTTCTCAAAACTAGGTGTTGAACAGACACAACTTTGTAATTCTAAGGTAGCACAGTGGCACCCTCCAACCACCTGCGGATTTATCTGTGGTGCCCTCCATCCACCAGCAAGTTGAAATAAAGATCAGTATTAACAACTTCATCCAAGATTGGTGTTGGATAGTCCAGCGAAAGGGACATTACATTAACATCATACTTAAGGCATGGGGTTGATTTTTAAAAAAGTAGAATCTAGTACAGAAAAAACCCAAACAACTTTGCTATCGTACCATGACCTGAATCATACTAGAGGCGTTGGCGCTCATTCATCTTCGAAGCGTGGTCACGATCCCACCTCGACAAAAAAGAAAAAGGGGGGGACAAAAAGAAGAAAACCCCCACTTCACGCACATCAGCAAAGCGACGAGACGCCAACATGTTTGACACGCTGCTCACAAGTACCCTAACCATACAAAATTGTACCCTGGAGATGTATGCTTGTCATATTATCACGGGTTTATTTTTCATGACACGGGTCCCTCTAATAGTCCGGAAGCTGTAAGGTGCAGTATGTTTTTTCTCTCTTGGTTCCTTATTTTTTACACTTCTGTTCATACAATACATGCAAAGACTACTGCAAAAGGCGGGACCCTTCGTCTCCCAACAAAAAAGAGCAAACCTTGGGGGTGACTAGATACCGTAAAGTAAAGTGCAAACAAACAATTTCCAAGAACGCCCTATTGGGGAGCTGCACAAGGAACATCGAAGATGCAAGCCTGCATGAAACCCACTCAACTACTGGTTTAGTTTTTTTTATGTATGTAAAAGTTAGTTTTTACTTTTAGTTATAATACAGCACCTGCAAAAGAATAGGTCATTTAAGAGCTGAAGATTAGAGGTGTCACAAGAGAGTAACAAACACCAACAAGAAGGAGGAGAGATAAGGAAGATAGATGTTCGATAAGATAAAAGGAGCAAACAACACCAAAGCACACGCCAACCAACCGCTATTACCCACAAACAACTTAGAAAGGCAGAATGGAAAGAGACAGGGTGACATGCTGCAGAAGGATCGAGAAGCAATGTTCAACAGCTGGAACTGCTTTATTAATTTTTTTTAAGTAAGCAAGCAAGCAAAAAATACAGAGACTCAACAGAGACAAACAAAAAGGAGAATATTAATAATTTTTTTAAAGTAAGCAAGCAAGCAAAAAATACAGAGACTCAACAGAGACAAACAAAAAGGAGAATATTAATAATTTTTTTAAAGTAAGCAAGCAAGCAAAAAATACAGAGACTCAACAGAGACAAACA
>NW_004797648.1:460674-462046 GCF_000002075.1 Aplysia californica | reverse complement strand
GTGGCCTTGAGATTAAGGTGTTGGCCTCTCCTTCAATAGGTCTCGGATTCCAGCCCGGAAAGCGACGGAAATTTTTTCTTCTCTAAATTGTCTCCTCTCTTCACCTCCTTTCCAGCTCTCTAGCAATGTTCTGTTGTCTGCTTTTGTCTCTACTTTCTGCCCCCACCCCTCACCGCCTTTGCCCCCTCCTCTGGGCTCCTGACTCTTTCTGCAGCCTTTCTACTGCTACTCCTTGGCTCCTCACTGTGTCTTGCAGCCACACCCCTGATCTTCTAGTAGGAAAGATCGACACCTAGCCTTCTCAGACAAGGGCGAAAAATCTCGGAGGTCCCGTGTGCAGGTTGCGCACATTAAAGATCCCTTGATGGTCTAAAATCGATAAGAATAGGCTTCGGCCACCACCCAGACAAAATTCAAAATTACCTACCAACTGAAAATGTTTGGTGTGTCCCGCGTGCTCATATGACCTTATGCAGTTGCAAGCGCCGTAAAAGACTTACAAAACAACAACAAAACAAGAACAACAACAGCAAGGACAACAATCCTTTTGCAGTCTTATTACAGATAGCATTACGGGCGCCATTTCTCGTGCACCTCAGTAGTCATGCGTTGGCGTTTTGAGAAAAGTATTGAAAAAAAAACAAATGAGCTCAATTCACAAGCATGACTTGGGCATTCGGAATTTTCTAAAACTTCAGAAAAGGTTTTATGGCACTTGCAACACAATTAAGTCATAAAAATATCCAAGATAAGAGGTGTTACAAATAAAAGAAGGAAAGATAAGGAAAGTCAACGTCTGAAAGGCGAAAAAATGAGCAAACCACACCAGAACACCAGCCAACCACTCATGGGCAGACTACGAGAGTCTTTGAGCTCCGTAAAATAGTACATGTACATTCTCTATACTCTTCTTGGGAAAGCCATTATTCAGGTTGATGCGCGCAGACTTCCCCGCTCAAAATGTTAATACGTGAGCAAATACACACAAATCAGAGACGCCAAAATTACACACAGCCCCCAGAGTAAATACTCTCCAGGGCGGCACTGAATAATGGAAAGGGCACTGGCAGCAGCAGCCAACCTGTCAGTGTTGCGGTTGTTGCGAAATTGAAAGATGTGCGCGCCATGTTTGAACACAGAGATCAAAGAAGTTCGCTGTTTTGAAGCATCGAGTCAAGGCATCTCGGCCATGTATTATTGATCGGTTAGATCTCCCCGAGTCGTCCAAAGCTGCAGTCACTATGTATGCAATGATGTTTGTTTGTTTATTTATATAATATAAGGGGGCACATCGAGTCAATACCGGTCGTTCAGTGCACAGACAGACAGACAGACAGACAGACAGACAGACAGACAGACAGACAGACAGACA
>NW_004797648.1:457622-459841 GCF_000002075.1 Aplysia californica | reverse complement strand
GGGGGGTCGGACTGACTTTCATGCACCAAATATTATTTAAGGAAAACAGGAGACGGGGTATTTCCATCTTGGCTATCAGGGCAAACTAGTATTGTTTTAGTTTTAGTGAAAACCGAAGACTGGAGGTGTTACAAGATAGTAACAAACACGAAAAAGGAGAAAATATTGTTTTGTTTGCTTAAGTAAAGAGAAATACATCGACACAACAATGGACAGAAACACAGAGGGAGAATTAAAGAAGTAGGACCTACCTGTCGTGCCCTCCAACACTATAATACAGAAGGGGGAAAATTACAAGGATGGAGAGTGGAAAGCGATCGTTTGCATAGATCGTTGAACTGGATAGGTGGGCCGTTAGAGCACGGTGGACCCCTTGCAACCAGACAAAAGCTTAAAAACGAGAAAGAATTTCCTGCATAACTCTGAATACGTCCAGTTGAAAAGCGGGTGTTAAATTTATTACATCTCCCCCTCCCCCTGAAAAAACCCAACGACAACAACATACGTTCTATTGGATTGTTTGCTGCATACAGTACAAGGAAGTTCATCGACAATGAAACCGTCATCTACTGCTGGGAGGAAAAAGACTGACAGACAAAAATGACAACAGGAACCAAAAATAGGTAAAAACTTACCAGTAACGGCTTGCAACACAACAACGACAAGAAAAACAAGAACAAAAAATGACAACAACAACGACGACGACGACGACAAAACGAACGCATGGGTATAATTTGTAGGGGAAAAAAAGGGGGGGGGGTTGGTGATGGCGATGATTAATTTCAGAATAATGTAGGCTAAGCTATCGTACAATACAGTACAGAACATGCGTCATACACCTTTCACAAAATAAAATGCTTACTCGTTTAAATTCACCATAGCTTGTGTACTTGTAAGACAAAGCCACCGGGGTGATAAGCCTCGAAAATTAACTTTACAAAACAAACACCCGCATGAGAGACACGAACCGAAATTCAGCTTAACGGAGAGCCCCTGCAGAAAAAGGTTGAGACACAGAGAGAGAGAGAGAGAGAGAGAGAGAGAGGGGGGGGGTAAATAAAAGATGGATGGAGAGAAAAGACCACTAGATCTATTTGAACCGCATGGAGTTTGTGCTCTTTGTATTATTGTTAAGAGAATTGAGCGCTCCTTAGTGAAAATAATTACCACTATTACATGAATGATATCATCATCACCATCATTGGGGGCTCCGATGGCTAATTGGGTAGTGAGTTTAGACTAAAGTGTAAAGTCAAGCAAGTGTCGGTAACACGGAGATCAGACGGGTGGTAAATGGTGTGTGTCCTTGGACAAGACATGACAACCCTGGCAAAAAACTAAAAAGGGCGCTGCACAGTGGCAACCAGCAATGGCATAGTTGAAAGATTGTTCTGTATTGATGTGTATTTATGTATGTATATGTGTATGTATATTATTTATAATTATGAACTATGTGTGTGTGAGTATATATGTTTGCCACTGTAAACCAAATTGCCCTTCTGGAATAAATAAAAATGAAAAAAAATTTTTTACATTATTTTTTACTACCACCACCATCACAACTACCACAACAACTACTACTACTACTACCTACCACCACTACTAGTACTATCACTATCACCACCACCAATACTACTACTACTACTACTACTACTACTACTACTACCACTACCACCACTTCTACTGCCACTACCAACACTACTACTACCACTACTACTATAACTACCACAACAACTACCACCACTGCTACTACCACTACTACTATCACTACCACAACAACTACTACCACTACTACTATCACTACCACCACCACCACCACTGTTATCACCACCATCATCATTTTTACTATTGTTATCAACGTACTAATTACCGTTTAGCTTCATGCAAACGTTTGATCAAACACGCTCGCGCAGGCCGACCGTTGTGGGGCTCACACCACAGAGCAACAAGTGACTGGAACGTTGCGCAGTGGGCAGGTCAGCGTGCTGGGGCAATTCGGCTAGACGGTAAACTTCTAGACATGCCAGTGATCGGGACAACCGGAGAGCGTATTGAAAAGCTAGTGGAAGCTACCTATTATTATAATATATAACGAGGGACACCCGTCTAATTTGACCACTTTAGGTAATTTCTGTACTCTCTCTCTCGCTCTTCCCTCCCCCTCTCTCCTCCTCTTTCTCTCTCTCTCGCTCGCTCTTCCCTCCCCCTCTCTCCTCCTC
>NW_004797648.1:454773-455918 GCF_000002075.1 Aplysia californica | reverse complement strand
TAAAAAAATATTTTAAATTTTTTTTTTATCTCAACACTTTCAATGTCAATTAAAAACATAATATTTCAGTGTGGATTTTACCGAAAAACGTTGGTGAAATCCCCCACCTCCCCCAAAAAAGTAAATTCCCAGTTTCCAAAGACCACCTAAGCTTTAAAAGTCACCAAACTTTGAGGACTAGTGTCTCTCTAATTTAACTCCAACACCAGATGATTCCCACTTCTTTCAATCGCAAATATCTCCTGTTCTTTTGAAGACAGGAATTTTTTTCCCTTTCAAAAACAAGCCAAAATGAACAGGCCTGAAGAAGATCCCAATAACTCCGTCAGCCCAAATATTGGCGAGCGCCTGGATCCACCGTGTCACGACACACCTGTCCAAGACGACCAACCACTATCTGGGTCATCTCAGACAGGGGGACATCTTGGACGTCGTCATAATGATGTTATTGAAGAAGAAAAAAAACCAAAAAAAAAGGCAAAGGACGAGGGGTGATTGCTGGGAAGTGGTCGCTTGTGAAAATGATCGTCTTGAGCAGGTGGTCGATTGCGCAGGTTCAAGTATAGTAGTGAGAAGAAGTAGAATCTACTCATAGAGACATTCCCATCAACAAATCTCATAGCCTACTGATTTGCAGTTTGATCTTTTCCAACATTTCTGGGGAAATATATTATTCATCACCATCCTCATCATTGTTTTACAGCTTCCCGCTCTTTCTCTTTCCTTGTGGATTCCATCCCGTTTCCTCAAGGCGTTTCCAATCCACTTCCATTTTCTCTTACTGACGTCTATACATCATCATCCTTTCCCACCCGTTCTGGATTATAATCTTCCAACATGACCTCTCCGTCAACTCTGTCCTAGACTATGGTCTCTACCTATGTCCAACTGTCTCCATCTATTTATGGTCAGAATCTAAGCCCCCTCCTCCAAGTGTTCTTATGCGCCCCTTCTTCCTCTTTCCTCGAGCATTCCATATTAAAACCTGATGGGTAATGTTCGTATTCCGTTTTTTTCAAAACGTGCCCAGTCCACTTCCAATCTCTCTAACAGACGCCTACAGCCATACTTTTTTGTTCTTTTCTTTTTGCTCTCCAATAGTTGAAAAAGAGTCAAATGGCTCATGATACGCACCTCCCCCCCCC
>NW_004797648.1:452793-454673 GCF_000002075.1 Aplysia californica | reverse complement strand
CCCTCCCCCCCCTCCCCCCCCTCCGTAAACCACCTGTAATGCGCGCTCATACGACCCTATGCAGTTGCGAGCTCGGTAAAACTCTTACAAAACTAAAACACCTGAAATGTGGAGTTGACTCTTAATTATTTTTTTTTTAATTGCTTAGGTTTAGTAAGAGTTTTACGATACTTGCAACACAATAGGTTATATAAGTGCCGAAGATTATAGGTGTGACAAGAGAGCAATAAACAAAAAAACAATAAAAAACAAGAAGGGTGGGGATAAGGATGATATATGTTGGATAGGAAAGAAGGAGCAAACTACTAAGCCCGTGATAAAGCCCGGCCCGAGATCGATCGGCCCGATCATAGTCATGTGATCACGGGCCCGGGCCGTTTCAGAGAGCCCGAAACGGGCTGATCAGTCACTCACTTTCGCTCGATTCAATTAGCTTTTTATAACTTATTTCTTAATTGACAAAAAAAAAAAAGAGACCAAAAAAAAACTTTTAAAAAAAAGTTTTAATAAACTCCACGGAGAAAAATATTGCAGAAAAAACAGAAACGCGCACACCAAGGCCCGAGGCAGCCCGTGGCCCGTTATTTCGAGCCTCGTGCAGTGCGAGCACACATTGCCCAGCGCCTTGGTGCGAGTCGCGTAAGCCAATTCGCTCGACCCGAGCCCGCGGGCCGTAAAGTTTTATGATCGGCACGGGCTTGCAAACCACACAAGAGCACCCGCCAACCACCCACAAATAATCGTTAATACTAAAACATGAATGGGTTCAGTCAAAAAAAGCAACTGTCGGCCACCTGCCCACAGAATGGACAAGACGTCATTAAGGTTTCCCCCCTGCCCCCCAAAAAGATATATTCGAAAAAATGCCTTGAAACAGCTTAAACCTCAAGGACCGTTTGTGCCAAATATGGCATATTAATTAGATTGGGATACCGATATCTGAAAATAGATATCCTCGATGAACCGTACATCGTTTTTCTCTATCAAACGGACCGCACTGTCTACAATCTAATTATAGATCAATTTCAAATCTTTCTAAAATAAGAGCGAAGTCTTATCTATTTGGTATACTATTTCCATGTACCATTTCGAAATTCATCAATTTCTTAACACTATAGTCCCGTTCTGGCTCTCTAGGGCTACAGGAAAAGGTCTGACTCTCTAGCCCTCCCATCCACAATAGCGCAATACGAATACGGACAAGACGTCATCAAAATGTTTCACGTTGCTTACAAGAATACGGATGACGCGAACCAGAAATATTATCGCCACACTCTTATTAAGATAAATCGCTACCTCAGAATTACAAACTTCTATCAACTCAAGACCTAGTTTTGAGAAATTTGACGTTAAAATGTTTTAGTTTCGCAATATGTCAAGATTTTTTTTTAAAATGCAATTCTCTGAATATCTTGACAACGACTCTGAATATTCTTACGCTTTTGACAGAGCAGACAGAATATTTGGTTTCTGACCCAATGGTCTTGGCAACTCAAAACGGCCAAAAATGTCAGACAGAACTTTGTAATTCTGAGGTAGTGAAATGTCTACGGTTTATTTTAGCCATTTTGATAAAATGAGGGGGGGAATTTTGGGGAGCAATTGACCGTGAACTGCTTGAATTTTGGTGAAGTCAACTGATTTTATATTTGGATTATTCTTTAGTCCAAGTGAACTATAACTATAATATATTATTACCAAGCTGGCTCTGCTCTTCACCCCAGAACCAAAACCTCTATACCGGTCAAGGATGGCCTACGCAATTACCTTATGAGCATGACGTTATTATAAAGGCAGCAACAAATTGACGGCGACGAACTCGAGAGTGAGCGGCTTTGTAAAATTGTAATTGTAGGAATTTTACGCCCCTACTGACAGAC
>NW_004797648.1:450929-451957 GCF_000002075.1 Aplysia californica | reverse complement strand
TACATATATAATTTCTGTTAAAAAATAGTTAAAATAAAATAAAAACCAGGATAGAAATCAATGATATCGCAAAAGTAAAATAAATACCACCAGCAGACCCCCATCTCCCTGTCCAACTTTCCTGTTGTAAGCATTTCTATTTCTTCCTTCGTATTAACATACAATACAACAAGACTATGCGCTCAAGTAGCATCACGTTAGACAGGAGATTAGTAATAGGAAGATGTTTATGGAACTTGCAAAAAAAAAAGGTCATACATATGCCGAAGATTAGGAAGTGTTACAAGAGAGTAGAAACAAACACAAAAAAGAAGGAGAGAAATAAGGAAGATAGAAGTGTCATCAGAAATAAGGAGAAAACACACCAGAGCACCCACCAACCACTCACAGACAGGAGATTGTTTGTTTTAGTAAGAGTTTTACGGCACCTGCAATAACAATAAGGTCATATAAGTGCCGAAGATTAAGAAGTGTTATAAGGGAGTAGAAACAAACACAAAAAAAGGAAGAGAGAAATAAGGAAGATAGAAGTTTCATCAGAAAGAAGGAGCAAACCACACCAGAGCACCCGCCAACCACCCACAGACAGGAGATTGCAGGACATTGTGACATAGGTATCCGGTTACGAGTGGGAGGAAAAGCTCCTGATATAGTCAGTAACAAGCGCCAACGGTCTTATAGTTAATACCACGAACAGCCAATTAGATCTTTCTTTTGTCTGAGAACAGGAAAGCCCATCGCCCCCAATAACAGGTATTCAAATCATTGGTTTGTTTGAGACAGAGAGCAAAGAGAATCATACTGACTCAATAATAACAGTCATTTCATTTGGCGAGGGAAAAGAGGAGGACAGACTAAGGGAAACTACAAAGGACAGAAAGAAATCAAGTAAAACCTACCAGTGGCGACATTCACCCACAAGCAGGAAGAAACGGGCAATAGATAGAAATACTGAAATAGACAGAAAGAGGGGAAATGGTGGGCAGAGAGAGAGAGAGAGAGAGAGAGAGAGAGAGAGAGAGAGAGAC